>NC_048308.1:26204095-26491821 GCF_013100865.1 Trachemys scripta elegans
GCTGTAGTCCACGAAAGCTTATGCTCTAATAAATTTGTTAGTCTCTAAGGTGCCACAAGTACTCCTGTTCTTTTTGCGGATACAGACTAACACGGCTGCTACTCTGAAACCAATATTATGGTAGCTTTTTGTTATAATGACTACTGTTAATTCTTTATGCCGGATGAGAAGGTTGCATCCACAAACTGGCTTTTAATACAGACTTGGGACATGTGGCAGGGAAATAAATCTCTCCATCTAGGCTGCAGAGACAGCACAAGGTGCTGTTAGCAGTTAGTAAGAGCACTCAGAAGTATTTACAGTCCTTTACAGGATGCTAGTTGTCAATAATGCCTGGTGGCCCTGTGTGTTAATTGTCCAGGGAAGTGTGTAGTAGATGAGGGTAAATGAACTGACCCCTATGCAGCTAAACAGGGAGCTGCAGAGATTAAAGGGACATTGTAAATTTGACTTTAAAACAGTCAGTTTTTAAAAAATCAAGTTTCCAATAGAACACCTTTTAAATAACACGGGCTGGAGTTTTTAAGTAATTCCTTTAAAAAAAAGTAAAAAACCTCTTTCAGCTCCTCTGCTTATATTTATAAGGCTCCTTTTCCAGCAGAGGACTGTGGGTGAGCCTGAAAGTAACATCAACCATGCTCAGTCTTAACCCTTTTTTTCCTTCCCCTTCCACTCTGTGCACATCTGCCTGTTATCTCTTCAGTTTCAAATCCGCTTTGCACAGTGGTTACTGCTGAACACCCTCTTGAAGAGTTTGGCATGCCCATAAGTCCTGGTATCCTCATGGTCTTTCTTGCATGAGCCAGAAACTGAAACTAACTCTCAGCAAAATAGAAAAATTGACAAATGACAAAATCCTGATCCAGCAAAGCACTTAAGTGTATACTTAACTCTAAGCGTCTGAATAGTTACATTGAAGTCAAGTTAAGAACATTCTTAGAGGCTTTGCTGAATCAGGACCAAAGTGCTGTCAAATGCAAAGCAAACACATTGCAAAAAAAGAGAGAAACTCCCCCCCCCCCATACTCTTTCAGATATAGTACCCCAGAAGGGTTATATGCAACAATAGAAAGTAAATGTACATACACAACATGATATATGATGGGTTTAAGACAATAGTCTGAAACGTTTTCACATGGGAAAAATATATTTTCATTTTTTTATTGATGTATGGTAAAATAAAGCTTAAAATAAGCTGAGTAGCAAAACTGCACATTATCTTTTATAACAGGGAAACTTTTAAAACATGCATCCTGCCATCTGATTTTAGAGCTATCATGACAGGACTTCTGCCATAAAAACTGTATGACCTTATTTTAGAGAGTAACTTGGAATTATTGCTAGCTTTGTCCTTTGTTTGTTTGCATGGTGGTGACTATTTTGGAATTTAGTATGGGAAATAAATGACAAATTTATTTATTTAGATTTTTAATTATATCTATCTATCTATCTGTCTCAAGTTCTAAGCATCTAATGAGCTACAGAATATAGTAGGAAATAAAATTAATTGATGAATGTAATATATTGAGAACTACACAAAATTTGATAGCTGAGGGCTTGATCCTGATACTTAGGTAAAACTTCAGTGCCTAGCCCAAGGATGGTCTAATCCTGATTGATGCTTTTGGACACTACTGCAAAACAAAGATAAAAAATAATAAATCCCGCTGGGCCAAATCCTGTTTACCTTAATCAGACAAGTAATACCAATGATTTCAGTGGGACAACACAGTAACATGGGCAAGATTTGGCTTGTTGACCCAGTGTGGGTTATGTCTCAGCAGGGACTATAGGACTGAGCTCTTAATACACACAGCAATGTAACTGAAAAATGCTGCATTCTTAAAAAGAGAAAATAAATTTCTTCCAGGAATTCTTAGCCCTCAGATCTGTAGATGTTAGAAATTACATGATGTGCTAATCTGTTCTGACAGAATATCATTTTAATTGCGCTAGTTATTTTGCCCTTGATCATTTAATCAGTTGATTGTAAAGTGCTTTTTTTATAACAAGTCAGGATGCAGAATATTATGTACATAAATATGTATATTTGAATATGTATACATTTAATTGTCCCCAAACGTTATCCAAATCAGCTACTCCTAAAACAGTGCCTCTGCCTTTCTAAAATGTTTTGCAGCATAAAGAACTTCTCATAACAAAAGAATCTGACTACAGACTATTTCATCTAAAGCTGATGATATTGTTTTAGAATTTTCCTTCAGCTCTCTAATAAAATAAGTGTTTGTCTTCTGTAAATGTGTGTACTTCAATGCATGTTTCAGGGAAATTTTCATGTTGTTTTAGACATGAATGGTCTTTAGAGCAGCAGTGCCCACCATGTGGCCTTCATGCTTCAAAACTCTGGCCCTTGAGAGCGACTGTGTTAAGATGAAAACGTGTGTTTGATTATGAAATGGAAACATGCCACTGATTTTTAATTGAAGTGTTTGAGTCACTATGGGGATGCAATAGGGGGCATCTCCTCACCAACTTCCCTCCATTACTTGCCTTGCACCCCCAGGAACTGCTCTGCTGGGATCATTCAGAGCATCTGCTGTCCTGGAGCTGCTCAGCGGTTTCCCTGCTTACTACCTGCTGCATTTCATTGGAGGGAGGACAGAGAAGCTCTGGTTGCTCTCTAGTCTACTTTTTTTCAGGCTGTGGGAGCTCCGAGAGAGCAGGATAAGAGCTCAACTAGCTCTGCCATCCACCCTGCCCCCCCATCTCCATACACTAGCTCTGCCTGAGTTTGATGAGCACCTAGCAAAGATTGTTTGCCTCTTCCACGCAGCAACCCAGGGCAGCATCTCAGGAGGGAGAAAAAATGGACAGTATGGGTACTGCTCTCACTTGTGCCAGTCGGCAAGGGTCCCCTACAGCATACCCTAGCCACTGTCAGTACGCTTCAGACCACCATACTTAATCCCCTCAGACTCCATGCTGGACATATGTGTATTTAGAGGAACACTGCCCGCCTCATACTTACATTTCTATTAGAACAATGTCTACCTTATGTTGTTACAAGTAACCACAGCAGAGCAATCCAGACTCTGCACATGGGAGGGGTTACTGCTCCTTTTGTACAGCCCGAGTAGTGCAAAGGGAGTAGAGGAGTACTGACTGTGGTCCCTTGGCCTTTCTGAAATACATTTTCCCCTCAGACTGAAAAGTTGGGACATTGCTGTTTTAACCCTTGTGGCAAGGGAGGCTTCTACCGTCACTCTGAAGTCTCCCTTGGTTAGGAGCAAGATCCCATATGGCTTCTCTTGCCCTTTCCCAGTACTTGCTGGCTGTTCCAGCTGCTCCCCAGCATGGACGTGTTGGGAGAGCAGGGAGGTTCCTCGCTCCACTCTTGGGGCTCCCTGGGCCTTAAATGGGAGCAGGATCAACCTCTTAGTTTTCCAGTTGCGTGTCTGGCAGCTAGAATCAGGGATAATTTAAAATATAAGAAATAGGACTTATTTTAAAAAAAATGTTATTCTCTGGCCATAAGTCACTTTACTATAAAGGGACTTGGGAGAGAATAGAGATCTTACATCTGTTATTTGTCTGTCTATGAAATGACTGTTTATTTCAAGCCAAAAGCAAAGAATAGAGAGAGTTGTACAAATTGGCAAACTTTCTAAAGTTTGTCAGAAGCCAGTAATTAAAATGAAGAAACAAATTGTTTAGTCCAGAAATTTTAGTTGTTCATCTATCTAATATTCTGGCCTGTCCATGTTCTGACTTCATTTTTTCCTCCTTTCAATCCAGTATGGTGAGTAAATGAATAACACTTATACCTCTGTTGGTTTGGAACCAAACCATGAGGGAAGAAGTAGGTGGCACAGTTATTGAATGGCTCTGTAAAACAATGGAGATGAAGTTTGGCTTAAGTTCTTGAGCAGTTCTCTTACAAACATTTCCAATAATTTAGTGTGTTTGGGAATGCTTCAAAGAGTTTTCCAGCCAGCTCTGGGAACTTTGCAAATACAGAAGATCAAATAAATTAACTATCACAAATATTTAACTTAAAGAGTGGCTGAAATGAAACTTTGATGTTGCATACATATATACCTCTAGACACACAGACACACACACACATTCCCTCAGCATCATGTTTGCTTCTCTTCTCACACAAAATAAGCCCAGTGCTGCAAATCCAACCCAGTTAAAGAGAATCAGTTTCCCATCTCTCTTCTTATGCAAGCAGCCTAACAAAGAGACAAAATGAAGTTACAGAATCTGGAATCTTATTGGCGAGCTAATGATAACAATGATATATGAAACAATATGACCAAAATGATCTTTCTGAGCCAGACTGGACCTACAAAAAACCTTGACAAGCATGTTAAACCTTTGAGCATTGTGGGGATGCATGGCATGTATCCGACAAAGGGTACTCATAGGGTATGTCTAAACTGCAGCTAGGGGTGAGTCTTCCAGCCCAGATAGACAGACTCATGCTAGTGGGGCAGGTGCTAGCATGCTAAAAATAGCAGCGTGCACATTGGACCTCCGGCTGTCAAGCCCACCCAGCTCGCTGCGCTTGAGTGAGCTGCCGCCTGTGCCACAACGTCCACACTATGGGCTGGTCGATCTAAGATATGCAACTTCAGCTACGCTATTCGCGTAGCAGAAGTTGAAGTATCTTAGTTCGACTTACCTGGCCGTCCTCACGGCGGCAAATCGACCGCCGCGCCTCCCCCGTCGACTCCGCTTACTCCTCCTGCTGAGGTGGAGTATGGGCATCGATTCGGGGATCGATTTATCGCATCTAGACGAGATGCGATAAATTGATCCCCGGTAGATCGATTACTACCTGCCGATCCGGTGGGTAGTGTAGACGTGGCCTTAGTTTAGCTTGATTCTTGATTCAGTGTACCCTGGCTGTGAGGCTTGCTCTGAGTTGTAGTGTAGACATATCCATACATGTTCATACGTTACACTTTTTAAAGACCATGGGCATCATTGTATTTGTGCAAGGTGTGCTTGACAGCCCATAGTTCCGACATTCTCTAGGCTAATCAAATAAGGAAACTTGACATAGTGATCATTAGCACAGTGTATGCTGCTTTGAGCCAGGAAACATAATGTAATCATTTTAATCTTCTCCCAGTCATTATAGATGACTGGGGATGATGAATCATTATGTAGTTTGTTCTTCAGAAAACTCAGCCCCTTGCTACATGAACAGTCCAATAATTGTCATATTTCCATAGTGATCTTTTAAGAGTTCACACTTAAGTGTATATCTGCTCAGCAAAGTACAATTCTTTTGTATTTTTCAGCTTTACACATGGACATTTATTCATTCATTTATATGAATGTTGATATTAAGATGCAGATGGAAATGTGAAAATACTCATTTTGGTAAATAAAAGTAATACCTTTGCACTAGTATAGCGCTTTTCACCTGGGAATCTCAAAGCATTTACAAACATTAATCCTCACAAAAAAGCCCTGAGAGACAGATAAATAGTATTATGTCTGTTTTATAGATGGGAAGACCAAAGTACAAAAGGGTTATTAGTTATCAAAAGTCATAGAACAAGTGAGTGGCAAAGCTGGAATAGAAACAAGGGCTCTCAGCTTCCCATCACCTGCTCTAATCACAGGAAAAATGAAATGAAAATCTCTTCACTTCCCTCGATAATGAATATTTGTCTGACACACGGAAAAGATGAGCTAGTCGTTCCCTAACTAGAGCAGAGTGAACTGGAGGCTAGCACCCAGCATGCACTTCTTCGAAGTCACCTTTGCAGCATTATACAGGTTTTCCTGTGGGGAAAAAAACCCTCTTATTCGTGTAGCTGAGAGTACAGAGGTGGGAAACAAAAGGATCATTAGCAGAGCTTTGTGCTTTGGTTGTTTTATTTATTTTTGATCATTCTGGGATTTCTTTCCTTTTTGCATTTTTAAAAAAAAAGCATTTCATTTTTCTCGTGTTTGTTTTTTCTGCATTTTTCTATTCTGGGTTTTGAGTTTTGTGTGTGTGTGTGTGTGTTTTGGGTTGACTTTGTCATTTCAAATTTACTATCCGTTTTTTAAATCTGAACCAAACTTCTTTAAGTTTGGCAATCAAATGGAAGAAGGGAAGTCAAGGGAACCATGTCCTTATGATGACCCTAGCTTTGTGTTAATTAATAAAAATGACTGTATTAATTGGCACATGTACTAGTTTATATAATATAAGACTGACAAACTTTACCTCTAAGGCTACATCTACACTGGGAGCTGGAGGTGTGATTTCCAGCTCACATACACACACTCGTGCTAGCTCTCATCTGGGTCAGCACACTCAGGGTATGTCTATGCTGCACACTGCACCCAGGCTCTGATTCAGGTTTGAGCCCAAGCCCTTCTTCCAGCACACACAAATCAGTCTGACTTGGGTTAGCGAGCACACAGGACCCAAGTCCTCGGACCCTACTAGGTGGGTGGGCCAGAGCCCAAATCCTCCTGTGGCTCAGGTCCAAGCTGACTTGTGGCCTCTTGCTCTCTACCAGTAGTGCCTAAACTTCTCCTGTCGTGCCCCCAGATTACCAATAATGGAATCTATCTGCCCCTGCTCCATTACTGCACAGTTGGCTCAGCAGAGGAGCCTGGGCTGAAGGCAGAGCTGTGGGCAGAACAGGGGATGGGGGAGGAGCTGGGCTAGCAGCAGAGCTGGTCTGGGGATGGAGGGGAAATGAGGGCAGAGCTGGACTGAGAGCAGAGCAGGAGGCGGAGGGGAGCTGGGACTGGAGCTGGTGAGGGTGGAGGGGAGCTGGAGCTGAGAGTGCTCCCTCCCTGCCCCCACTGTGCCCTCCCCCCCCGAATATTCCTCTGTGCTCCCCTAGGTAGGTGTGCCCCACAGTTTGGGGACCACTGCTCTCTACACTAGATGACAGGTGGCTTTGTTGATTGCACATTACCTAGAAAAATAGAAGTTTCAAAACTATATGTATACAGAGACCAAAATCTGGGTGGGCCTTGTGTGTACTTGAGCATGGATTCCAGCCATGAGCAGAGTATTAAGCATTTTTGTTAAAATGTAAGCGAAACCATGCAAGAGTTACTTGGGCGGGGTTCTGCTGAGCTCAGCAACACAGGGAGACTTCACCAGCAAGTCTGATGCACAGAACTGGTTGGTTTCATAGAAAAGGACACAAAAACTGGTACACAGTCTCCTCGTGCTGACATTGCACCCATATCCTCAGATATTGCTGTCATACACACTCTAGTCAATGTGTCAAAGGGCACACTCCGGATCTTCACGGGATAAGATGAGGAACACTGATTTCCACCCACATTACTGAGGCAGAGGTTGATTAAACAAAGTTTCTCTCTAGCCATGGAGTCCCAATAACAAACCTATAATAATAACACAAGTGGGATATTGTGGTCTATGTATTGTCCATACCGACACGTAATTCCCACTCACAATGATAGGAATTGTCGGGGGGAGTGAGGACATACAAACCATGTATTGTAAGAGGGAGGAAAAAGGAAAATTACAAGTAAAAAATTGGCTTTTGCCCTTTTTTTCTTCTTTATGAAGGTCTGAATATTTTTTTATCAAAGTTGATGTTTATCTGCTTGTTTTTATCTCTCGCTCTCTCTCTTTTATATATATATATATATATTTTTTTTCAGGTCTTGTCTACTGTTGAAGACTTTCTGGTGAGTGGAGAACTGATAAAATAATGAGACCATTAGAGAAAGAAACAAAAGAGAGAAAGCTGAGCAACTGAAAGGGGAAGGAATTTTTAGTCAGTTCAAAACTCTTTGAGTCTTATTAGTTTTTTGCTAACTTTTTTGTTACTCCTACAGCTGATGACCTCTTGGGAGATAGGATGTCTTTGTTAAAGATTCATTACCTCCATCTTTTTAGTTCAAGAGTGAAAGCTAATAATAAATATCTCTGGGATGCAGAACAAATCTTTCACTAAAACTAGACTCAGCATTCCTGATATTTCTAAGGCAAAAATAAACCCTTCTTTAATAAAACTCCCAATGTTTAGGCTTGTATTTAAAATACATCATAAAGAAGCAAAAAACGGCACAAAACCCAATTTACAAAAAAAAATTTCAGGTCATCTTTAAGCATGTGTGACTGGGTTCACCCCTCCACTACTACTATACATAGCTTTATTTAGCAAAAAAGATGCATAAGAAGAAGACTCCCTTCTGCAATGCTGAAGAAAAACCTTTTGCCCAATTCATTTTTGAAAATGGTTTGAGAACATATGCCTCCCTCCCATGGTGATACTTAGAGCAGTGTCTGGATGCATTGTTATCTGTTGTGTAGGGTGAAGCTATTCTGGGTGAAGGTTGAGATCTCTCAGGAAATTCTGTTTTAAAGCTTTGATGAATTGGCAGGGCTTGCAGTTTATTGCTGCAGATCTTTTCTCACAAAGTAATGGATGAAAAATAGGGGGTTTACTACTGAACTGTAAAGTCCTCATAGCCAAAGTGCTGATTGAGGCCTTGAACTTGATTACTATTATCCTGCATGCTATTCAGCTCAGCTGACCTTGTACTTTGTGCTATCACGTCAGTGGACAGATCTGCCATTTCGCTTTAGATGCCATACACAATGACTCCACAACAGCTAAATTTGGCCCCTTATATTGAGTGGCATTCTCCATTTTCATTGCTACTTAACATCCTGCTGAAGAGCTAAGGTTTGGCCTGATCCTCCAGAATGCTGAGAGCTTCCTGAAAGGAGCAGAGTGTCCTTAGCGCCCATTGAAATTGATTTGATTCAGCATTTGTGGGATGAGGCCTGATTAAAGAAATATTAGCAGATCATGGGTGATTATAGATTGTAGTTGGGACCAGATAAATATATACATTAAAAAATTAAGTACAACTGTGAGACTAGACTCGCCTGCCTCTCATGTATCTGAACTTTGTTGTTTCTCCCTCTTGCTTGTGTGTGTGTGTATGGTGAGTGAATTGGGGTAGGGAACCTGTGTCCTATTTATTTATACAGTAGCATGCACATTAATTGCACTCAGTAAAAAATCTATAATGATTGTAATAGGTTATGGGGAAATGGAGTTTGGCATTTAGGGTACAGTAGCATGATATGAGAGGCAGCTATAACAGCTTTGTGATTAGGACACAAGTACTTCATTTTTGTACCTAAGTTTAGACATATAGTATGAGCTAAATTTACTCAGATCCTGACATAGGGTCTTGTTTTCAGAAAGTCTGAGTGGGTCACTGGGCAGGCAAGTTGCAGGGAGAGGGAAGGGGTGGTGCTGTGCTGATTCAGAATAGCCATCTGTCCTGGTGGAGCTCTTTGAAGCCACCTTGGAATTCAAAGTTAACCTCCATGGCAGCAGAATCACTGTCTTCCATTTGGGGCTCAGAAGGCTAGGGAGGTGCATTATGCACCACCCTATGCCAATAGAGTTGAACTTGGCCCCCATAGCTTCCTTGAACAGCTGTCCTCATTAAAGTGTACACAATTAAATTAAAAACATATACAAATCTGGCATTTCAGGCAAACGCAATATCCTCCTTCAGGGCATGCCCAGTGACCCATACGTCAAGAGAAATCAACCCACAAGTACCTTCACTCTCACTATTACTCTTCTCTGCCACTTAAACCCATATACACTATCACATGATCAAGGTGCCTGGGACTCATTATCCCATATTTTCAATCTGTTAGGATTATTTTTGCACTCAGAGCTCCCTAAATTTTTAATCATACTATCCCTCAGTTTACAAAAATCTTAAGCACACTCCTTAGAGTCTTTAGTGTGTCTGCCTTCATCATAGGGAATTGTTAGAGATCTTTTAACTACTGTTTGTGGGTGTGTATTTTAATATTCATTTTTACAAGTTTTATATATATATATGTTGTATCTTCTTTCCTTTTTTCATATCAGACCTTATTTATTGTGGAAAAATTCACCAAAACATTTACTTGGGTAAGGAATCAAAGACATTTTTTGAATACCTATTAATCACTTATCCCTCCAGTCCCTCTCCCGAGGGAATACAAGGCCATCCCTAGTGTAGGAGATTTTGTCCAATACAGATCTGTATCCCAGAGGCTTATCAGTATGTTAAAATACTCCTCCAAGTCTCGCTAAGGAACCAGACAAATAGACACATGCTAATATCTGTGTGAATCTGTCTTAGAAACAGGATTTCTGTTTCCTGCACATTTCCTCCCATGGGGAATAGATTTTAACACAGACAGTGGCACACCGGTTAATTATCATTAAGTGTGCCATGCCTGACTAGTGAGTGGAATGCTGGGGAGATTATTGCAAGTGTAAAGGGCATGGCCTTGGCTGAACACAAGAGGGTTTAAAGGACACCCTTATTTTGCTGTGCTTGCTCTGTGAAAAAGTTGGTGGTAATTGGCAACATTTTTAAGGAGGTCCTGCTCCCCCCTTCCTTTCTGGCTCTTGGTATTCCTTTTACTCCCCCCCCCCACACTCCTTGGTAGTGCACCTCCATCTTCTGTGATGTGACAGAAGTTGCTGCATATGTCCAGAGATTATGAGTGCCACTTTGCTGAAGAATCTGTGTTATACAAGTGCCCAGATATACAGTCATGAGTACATTAGAAGTACCTTAATAGGTAGATAAATAGGAGACCATATGCATCTATAAGCATTCCAGGGATTATTAATAAATTCTGTTAATTTGCTGGATATTTGCCATCCAGTTTGTTTGTAACTTCTGATGGTTATTAGTTATGATTTTATTTTTACTGACAGGTGTAACGGGGTGACACCCACCTATTGCGAGCACACCCTGGTCAAGTGCATGTCCCTGCACTCTTAATGTGTGGTGACCTCTGTTGGGGATTTCTCAGGTGGGTTGTCAATGACTCAGGCCTCTGGCTGAGTCACACAACCAAACCCTTTCTAGGGCATACAGTCCAGCTGGGGCCTATCCTAGTACCCATCTGTTGGTATCTCTGTAGCCCTCTCCGGGCTCAGCCTTTAAATAGTCCCGGCCCTGGTATGGGGCCGTACCCTCAGGGCTTCCTCCCTGGTGTCAGTTCCAGTTCAGACCTGCTGCCCCTTCTTGGTTAGCCTTCAAGTAGTCCCTCAATCCTGCTATAGGGCTGTGCCCTCGGGGCTTCCTCTCTGGGCCTTTCTGGCCCCAGCTGTTTTTCTATTGCAGTTCCAGCAGTCAGCCAGGAGCTCCCTCTTGCTCCTCCAGTCCCTGCTGGCAACTGATCTGTCCCTGGTCCTGCTGCTTCTTCAGCCAGCCAGGAACATAGTCCTCACTTCTTCAGCTCCAGGCAACAACTCACTGTCTCTAGCTCTGGAGCTCCTTTTATATGGCCTCCTGGGTCCTGACGGCTGTTTCCCTGCAGTCACTGTAGGTGACTTGGAGGACTTCCCTACTGCTCCTTTCTGGGACCCTGAGGCCTCCAGCACATGTTTGAAAGGTACATTTCAATAACTACATGGGGCCTATTTCATTTACACTGAAGACCATTTCGTTGCCAGCATAGGGTTTATTTAAAATTAAACAGGTCAGTCTGGGAGTCCAGCAGCAGCAGAATGAGCTACTGTGTAGATGTCTCAAGGAGTCCTGAGCTTGGACCTTTGTGTCTGGATTGACAGGGACTGGCAGCACTACAGAGGCTCTGGGAGGGAGCAGTGGCACATTGCTTTGTTCTTCAACAGCCTAACCTGACAAGTTTATGAGGTGTTGATGGACGCTGGAGGGAATCTCAGAAAACCATCCTTGGTCAAAAACATAGTCTTCACTACAATTACGGGACTTCTCAGAGCTTCAAGGGTAGAGAAACCATTTATAGTCACTCATGACCTGTCACAGATGTGTAAGATCAAATTTACTGCCACAGTTACACCAGAAAAAAACCATTGACTTCAGTGTACTGGTATAACTGAGGGCAGAATTTGGCCCCAACATTCTTAGTTTTAATCTGCAACATTATAGATAGCAGAAAAAATTTCGTTTCTTAAATTAGAGGGCAGTTTGGATCCATAGATACCATTCTGCATTTTGTCATATATTGAAATCTATCGTCCATACACAAAAATGATGTTAAAATAACTTTGTTAAGGTTGCAAAGTCAAGCACTCAAAATTTAAGAAATGCCAGAATTAAGGCTGCCTGTGGGGAGCAGAATGGAAAATTTCAGCTCAAATGGTTAAAACGGCATAGTTCAAAAAGATCTTACAATGGGAAGAATCAGGCAACCTTAATAATAGGTGGTGCTACCAGCCACACCCATAGTGAACAGTACACATTTGTGGATTCTAATCTCCCTGTGATTTAAGAAACAAAAATAATTCCCTGTTATGTACTCTCTCTCTCTATATATATATATATTTAACATATGGGATTGTATATTATACATAAGGTTGTGTAGAACAGGAGATGTTATCACAGCAATTTTTTAAAAGAGCATTCTTTGTATGGCAGTTTATTATCTACTTGATTCTTTAGTTCTGTCTTTAAATTAGTACCTGATCCTTCAACTCACATGGGACTAGCAACCCATTTTAATTTTGGCTTGTAACACCACTGCCATTCCAGTGCAAGGTCTCTCCTGAGCACTGACTGCTGATGGAACCATACTGTATGGTGTTTTTAGTGTATAGATGAGACATATGGACTATTTTAGTGCTGATCTTAGTCAAATTGAATTAGGATATACAGAGGTTCCTTACTGCTCCCTTACTGGTTAAACTATCAAAAGAGCTTAATATGTGAATGCAATTTTACACAATACATTTCTTTTCATATTAGACCAGATTAAACTATGTATGGAGCTCCTGTATTATCAGCCTCACAAATAATGTCTTTTTTCAGCAGAGTGACTGTGATCATCATTAGGCTCAGAAATGTCAACTTATTTATTTTTAAAAACTTTTCCACAAAGTTCTTAGATGTTGAGAAATGCTTCTTTAGCCTGTGACCTTTCAATCTGCTCTGCAGAACATTGTGACAGCAGTTCCTGTTAAAGAAATCACAGGATAACAACACTCCGCAGAATAAATGCATGGCACAGGGAAACTTTCTATTTATTTTCTCTAACCAGACATCTTAATACATTTCTCGGGAATTTGATAGAAACAGAAATGATATCAGTGCCATTGAAATGAAAAAGCTCCAAGTTTATAGCACATATGAAAAGGGAACAGTAATTTCACATTAAGCTACAACTATGCTGTTTTGGTTTGACATTTCTTGTGGCACCCAGCTGTAGTAGCTATCTTAGCAGCTGACTTAACTAATCAAATATGAAATGATAAAGGGGGGATGGCACTGATAAAATCCTGTCAGTTTTCATCCTTGCTCACTTTTGTTGTCATGAAAGACAGCCCTAAATTAGCCTGAATAGGGTCAGTGTAAGCTTCTAGCAGGCTGTAAGGATTCAGTGAATACAATATGGGAAGTTCCTCACTTATCCATTTCAATGCTATCAAGTCTTTCAGTTCAGTTCCCAGACAAAAAAAATCTCTGTTAACTTTGAGTTACGATTGCTAGACTGTATGTCCCACCAACGCAAACCATAAAAAGCAAAGAAATATGCATTTAAATCACTCAACCCCCATCTACACTCCATTTGTGTTCCCCTTCTTAACCTTAACTACCTCTTTCCACGTGCCATGCACATCTCTATCAACCAGTGTCCAGCCTTAACTTTGACTGTGTTTATTGCTTATATGGTAATGTTTTCATTGTTAATTTAGGTTTGGTGTGGCTTTCATAAATTACATTGTGCCTGGTTCTGTATTGGAGTATTTAAATAAGTGAATTACAGTATCAGATTGCAATTGGTGGCTGCGAGATATGTTATTCTGTAGTATTTAGGAAGAGTTATGTGAACAGATTACCTCTGTTAGTAATTGTTCTATATTTGGTATGGAATTTTATGACATCTACATATTGTGTGCAATGGTGTATTACACTTGAAGCTTAGTTATGTAGCTTCTACAGACACTTCCATAATACTAAAGGTAAAGAAAAGCAAGAAAGGATGGAACTGACATTGTTTACCCACTGTATGAAAATGATAAGTTTATCATCTGTACTCAAAGGCTATCATTTCAGCTTCTAAGTATGCTACTGCAGTTCTTAAAGTAAAAGCAAGCAAAAAAAAAAAAAGCCCCTGACAAGAGGGTTTTCATTTCTGGAAGGAAATTGCTCAGTACAATCAAATGTGTGCTCCTGCTTTGTATGCTTTTAAATATTGTGTGGGTTACTGCTCGGTATCATTTCATAGCTGAAAAATATATGGTGGAATCTTATTAAAGAATGATGTAGTTTCACAGTCCAGGGACATTTAATAGGAAGAAATAGTTGATAGTGAGAGAGCTGCACATTTAAAATGTACTTTTTAGTAGTTGCATTAGGTAATTTAAACTACTGTTCTGACAGCTTTTTGAGGACTCCAAATACTGGAATATACTTAACTTTAAGGACAGCATTTTGTTTTTAATCTATTGATATATTGTCCATGATGCATACAAAACATTTTGCATTTGAATTTTATACCTTTCTCTCAGGACTAAGCTGTACTAAAATATGTTTTTTTTTTTCTTACCTTTCATACTTAGGGGGAGGGATAGCTCAGTGGTTTGAGCATTAGCCTACTAAACCCATGGTTATAAGCTCAATCCTTGAGGGGGCCATTTGAGAATTTAATTGAGGATTGGTCCTGCTTTGAGCAGGAGGTTGGACTAGATGATCTCCTAAGGTCCCTTCCAACCCTGATATTCTATGATAAGGTACCTTCAAAAACTGTTTCCATCAACACCAACTAGTTTTTATAAATCTGTGAATCAACACAAGCCTAATGAAACTGTGGAACAAAACATTTAATAAGGGAACCCACATACTCATGAAAGACAAGTAATTCATGCAAAACAGCCCAAGTATCTATGTGGGGAGCAAATATTTAATAATGGAATCTTCAATCTAGCAGAGAAATGTATAACACAATCGAACGCCAAGAAATTGATGTTAGACAAATTCAGTTTTAACGGTAAGAGTAGTTGACCATTGGAACAATTTACTAGGGGTCATGGTGGATTCTCCATCACTGACAATTTTTAACTCAAGATTGGATTTTTTTTTCTAAAAGATATGCTCTAGGAATTACTTTGGGTTCTATGGCCTGCGCTATACAGGAGGTCACCCTAGATGATCACAGTGGTCCCTTTTGGTCTTCGACTCTGTGAATCTGTATAAATGAGATGCATAAGGTACAGTGTGGACATATGTTCTGAACAAAATAGCTCATACTAAGCCTTGCTGTAAGAATACATTTTACAGAGTGAAGGAATGTTGGCCCAAACATCTCCTAATATTTTTTAAAAGTTATGTTGTTAATAATTTTCACATCAGAGTTAATCAGCCACTCAGCGGCACAATGAAGTCAGCTAACAGTATAACCTTCAACCCAACTATTGGACTACAGTGTTAACTGTGAGTATGTCAGCCAAAATCCCAGTGTGGGCCTTCGACCTATGACCTCCTGGCCCTGAGGCAAAAGTGCCATCAGCTGAGCCATATTTACACTGACAAAGCGTATTATAACGTGTCAATGTGTTAGAATCTGCCAGCTTGAGTATAGACATTAGGCTGAGCCAGTAGGTCTTACATTTAGCAAGCTTTAGCTTCAGGACATGTGTCATATTCAGCTGATAAGAAGAAAAGAAAAAAAAAAAAAGTCAGCGGCCTGTCAGACAAAAGAAATGTTGAAAATTTCAGGATTCTCCAAGGGGCTCCTAGGCTGGTTCAGATCTTTGACCTTACCCATTAAAGTAAGATACTTTTTATGACGCATCAGTTTAAAATTAGAAATAACAGAAGACCTGTGCTTAGCCTGGAGTAACTGAACTGAATGGGTGGAGGGAGGAATGGGAGGACCTACTCAGTGCCCTGCCCCAGACTGCTTTCTATGGGGCTCTCCTCAAGTCCTTGCACATTGGAAATGCATTGATTCCAGAGCTTGAGGGGGACCTTCACAGGTGCTGAAGTAGGAATGGCAGAGGCTGGATTTGCCCCTGAAAGCATACCTGCTGAATAATAAATTATAACATTTTATAGTTATATGGCAACTTTCAGCTTGATGTTACCCAGTAATGATAGTACTGCAATATCTCCCAAAGGCCCTGATCAGAATGATCTAAAGTGCTGTATAAATAGATAATCCCTGCATGGAAAGATTTACTACTAAACTAAAGACAAGGTGAAACAAGAGAGAGTAATAAACAATAGGAGGGAAGGAAAGGAATGTCTAGGGTAACAGTTATAGAAACATGCATTTACATAGGCCAGATCTGTGCATAATTTAATGGTTCTGAATAATGTAGTTTTTTATATTTTTAATATAAATAAGCATCAGCAATTCTCATTGGCCCTTTGCCCACTAACGATTTTCTGTAGGAATTATGCCAGAAGTGGGCCTTGAGGAGGAAATGGTGGTAGGAGGGGGAAAACAAATGGCATCAATTTGTTTCTTGTAAAATGCTTCCCAGGATATTTTATGGCTTTTTAAAACCACAGATCCAGTGGTTTACAGGAATTCTTATTCAGGCAAAACTAGATCTGAAATCAGCTTGAGTTTTGCCTTAGGACAACATGATTGGCTCTCCTTAACCCTCATCCTGCAGACACTTATGCACATGCTTAACTTTAAGCATGTGAGTAGTCCCCTTGACTTCCATGAGACTACTCATGCGAGCATAGTTAAGCACATGCTTAACAATTTGTAGGACTGGGACCTAAATATACAAGAATCATTTCACCTACCTCAAATGCAGCCACCAGTGGGATGGGATGTGTCAGCTCTTTAATAGCACAGAGAATCTCTATATGACTGTGTATAGAACATGGTTTTATGGAAAATAGATCCTGTCAAACTAATTTAATATCTTTTTTTTTTAAAATGAGATTGAGTTTGGTTGATAAAAGTAATAGTATTGATGTAATAAATGCCATACAGTATATTAAGTATGACTTACTACTGCATGACATTTTGTTAAAAAAAAAAACTACAGATATATAAAATTAACTTGGCACACATTAAATGGATTAAAACCTGGCGAACTGACAGGTCTCAAAATGTCACCGTAAATGGGGAATCATCATCGTTATTTCCTGCAGGGATTGAGTCTTTTGACCCTACACTATTTAACATTTTGATCAATGATTGTGGAAGAAAACATAAAATCATCACTGACAAAATTTGCAGTTGACACAAAATTTGGGGAAGTGGTAAATAATGAAGAGGACAGGTCACTGATTCAGAGTGATCTAGATTGTTTGGTAAACTGGGTGAGAGTGACCAATATGCCTTTTAAGACCCCTAAATGTAAATGTATACATCTTGGAACAAAGAATGTAGGCCATACTTATGAGATGGGGACTCTATCCTGGAAGGCAGTGACTGAAAAAAGATTTTGGGGGTCCTGGTTGATAGTCAGCTGAACATGAGCTCCCAGTGTGATGCTGTGACCAAAAGAGCTAATGCAGTCCTTGGATGTAGAAACAGGGGAATCTCAAGTAGGAGTAGAGAGTTTATTTTAACTCTATATATGGCACTGGTCTGACCACTGTTGGAATATTGTGTCCGGGTTTGGTGCCCATAATTCAAGAAGAATGTTGATAAATTGAAGACAGTTCAGAGAAGAACTATAAGAATGATTAAAGGATTAGGAAGCATATCTTATAGTGACAGACTCAAGGAGCTCAATCTATTTAGCTTAACAAAGTGAAAGTTATGGTGCAACTTGATTATAGTCTGTTCCTATATGGGGAACAAATATTCAGTAATGGGTTCTTCAGTCTAACAGAGAAAGGTGTAACGCGATGCACTGCCTGGAAATTGAAGTTAGACAAATTCAGACTGGAAAGAAGACATAATATTAACAGTGAGAATAAGTAACCATTGGAACAATGTACCAAGGGTTGCAGTGGTTTCTCCATCACTGATGATTTTTAAATCAAGATTGTATGTTTGTCTAAAAGATCTGCTCCAGGAATTATTTTGGGGAAGTTCTGTAGCCTGTGCTATAGAGCAGTGGTTCTCAAACTAGGGCTGCTGCTTCTTCAGGGAAAGCCCCTGGCAGGCCGGGCCAGTTTGTTTACCTGCCGCGCCTGCAGGTTCAGCCGATCACGGCTCCCACTGGCTGCAGTTCGCCGCTCCAGGCCAATGGAGGCTGCAGGAAGGGCGGCCAGGTGATCATAATGGTCACTTCTAGCTTTAGAATCTATGGATTTATCTATACTGCAATAAAACACCTGCAGTTGGCTCTTGTCAGCTGACTCGGACCATGAGGCTCTAAAATTGCAGAGCTGATGTTCAGGTTTCGAATGGAACCTGGGGTTCCAGACAGGGCTGGCTCTAGCATTTTTGCTGCCCCAAGCGGCCAAAAAAAAAAAAAAAAAAAAGAAAAGAAAAGAAAGCCGCAATTGGCGGCAGGTACTTCCCTCTGAGAAGGACTAAGGGACCTGCCACCAAAGAGCCGGATGTGCCGCCCCTTTTCATTGGCCGCCCCAAGCAACTGCTTGCGGTGCTGGTGCCCAGCTCCAGCACAAGGCCGAACATCTACGCTGCAATTTTATAGCCCTGCAGCTGGAGTGCCATGAGTCGGAGTCAGCTGACACTGGCTAGCTGCGGGTGTTATATTGCAGTGCAGATATACTCTATGAATTTATGAAACTGTTTGAGAGGCAGTGAATTCTTTCCTATTTGAAATATATACTGTCAATTAGAATATTACTCTGTTGATATATATATATATATATATATATATAGCTGGCCAAGCCTAGTTTAATATGGGGATGAATTAGGGCCCAGACCTACAGTCTAATGTAATAGCATAAGATGGAACTTCAATATTAATAGTCTTAAATAGTTTAGTGTATTTTATTTGTATGTGCTAGATGACCCTTTTTTTAATTGGTCACATGTACACTACATATGTATATTCTGATATAACTAAAAAGATATGCAAACTGTAAAAAGGGCAACCCCCATTCTATACTTAAGAAAAAATCTCCTTTTTGAGTTATTTACCCATAATATTTGATTGGGGCTTATATTATACATTTCATGGCTAGAAATTGGTACCTGACAAATTTATTCAATTAAGAGCTTCATTCTTTTAGGAAGTCAATAATTATTGTGTTTTACCACTTTGTTAGCTGTTTCTTTTGTTCATATATTTTGTGGTTTCATTTATCTTTATCTTCTTACAAGACTTTTACAAGGTCTGTCAATACTGATGCACAATTTTTTTAAAACGGCTATTCTTATGTCAAGACTTTACCTTAAATTAACTTCTTAATATTGGAGATCCTGGTCTAAAGTGCTTCAGCAACATCAGTGTAAAATTAAGAAGCACTGTCAAGTGTTTCTTCAGAGGATTTCTTTCTACTCTTTATTGTTTGTAATTATATCTTAAAAGCTTGAAGAAAACTTCTCTCTTTCCCCTCTTGAGTTCATCCTTTTCCATTTGACACTGACTGCATTTTGCTTTGTTTCTATAAGATTGGAGAAATCAATGTGTGGTTTTCTTTTGATTTAGTAGGGAGGATAATAGTGTTTATTTTATATATTGTGTACGTATGGGCGAGAAGAAAGATGGTCCAGAGATCAGGGTGCTAGCTTAGGTTTTGGAAGACTCAAGTTCAATTCCCTGCTTTACCACAGATTTCCAGTGTGAGCAGTTGGGTAACTCCACATGTCTCACTGTGCCTCAGTTCGCCATTTGTAAAACAGGGATAATAGTACTTCCCTGTCTCACAGAGTATGGTGGCATTAAAGATTGTGAGTCAGTCAGATACTGTGGTAATGGGGCTTATGCTTATACCAATTTAAGATAAATAATATACATTTTGCTTTGATTACTGTTTTTCTTTGTCATTTTAAATATTCAGTAAAATAATTAGATTTAGAAAGGAAAGGTATTAGAGACATCTGTAGTAGAGATGGCTTGAAAAAGCCACTTCATGGAAATTGACATGTTCCACGGATTATCAATTTTTGACAAAATTCTGATGGGAACCTGCTTGGTTTCCAGCCAGCTCACCTGGCTGTCTCCTTGGCAGCCTGGGCTTGCAGGCTCCCCAGGTCAGGTGCAGGCTGCCGGGTTGACTTCCATGGAATCAGGGCTTCCAGGCTCCCCTGGTCTCACCTGTCAAGCTGTTGGCACTCCAGGATGCTCGGGAAGTTTTGGAGACATTTTGAAAAGGTCAGGGGAAAAATGTTGGTTAGATAGACACTTTTAGTCTTTTTTAAGAACAAAAGTTTGGATTACCAATTCCATGGGTAATGGCAAAATTTCATTTTTTATTCCATTCCAGAATTATTTCCCCCCCCCCCCCAATTTTCAGATTTTCCAGAGGAATGGAAATTCCAGTTTCCAGGCAGCTCTAATCTATAGGTGCTTTAGGTGCACAAGTTGGGGCACCTTAAGGAGACCGAAGGTGTTCCAAGTTGGCCATTCAAAATAACTAGCCAGTTTTGCAAATTTAGGGCCTCCTAATTCTTCATCCACTTCAGATAAGCCTTGGATGGATTTCAGTGAGTGTTCCACATGAAGGGAAGCTGCAGAAATGGACATGTAGCTTGCATTGTATCTTTAAATTGTTATCATCATTTAAAATATCCCTACCTCTGAATTTGCATGCAATAAATGCCATGCAAGTTATAGAACTCTTATAAATAGCATAATGCACACCTTCTTTTTTTGATATTGGTCTCTCCATTGCAGCAACCTCTTCTTTTTGTTGATATTTATAGGAAAAGAGGGTAATTTTAAAGTGTGAGTAAACTAGGAAATGATCTGTGGTTGGACATTCCTTCAGTTTAATGTCTTGACTTAATCACGGATATTAAATTGATATTTCTTAGGCTCTCTTCTTTTTCTTTTAAAAAGGAAAATATCTCCTATTACTATTTGTGTTAAGAAATCCCACTCATTTTCTGTCTAGTGGCTAGTAATGGCATTATATGTGAAAAAGTAACCCAGTATAGCTTCAGTGGTTCCTTTTCCCTTTTACAGCAGTGTACATCTCTGTAGGTCCCCACTTAATCTCTTCTCTTTCATGAGAATGCAGGCCCAGACTTTGTAAACCTTTTAAAATAACCAGGATCTTTGAACCTCTAGTGATTGTGGTTGCCATCTGCTATGTCTAGTTTTGTAAAATCCTTTTTAATGATTTTCTGTGTATGGCTTCCTTAGTCCCTTATATGGTGCAGCCCAACATTTTATAGGCTTTTTTCCTTCTCTGATGCGCTAGTCTGAAGATTTGAGAGCTTAATCTATCAATAGCCACAGATCCATCCCATGCTCAGTGTTGCAATCATTGGGGAGCACTATAGTCTGAGAATAGTCCCATTGTTTTTGGCCCTTATCTGATTATCACTGTCTATACCAGGGGTGGGCAAACTTTTTGGCTTGAGGGCTACATCTGGTTTCTGAAATTGTATAGAGGACCGGATAGGGGAGGCTGTGCCTCCCCAAACAGCCAGGCGTGGTATGCCCCCCTCCCCACTTCTCACCCCCTGGCAGCCCCCACCGGGATTCCTGCCCCATCCACCCCTCCCTGTCCCCTGACCACCCACAGAACTCCTGCCCCTGACTGCCCCCTGCCTCCCCATCTAACCCCCCCCCCTTCCTGGCTGCTCCCCCGGGACCCCTGCTCTCATTCAACCCCCCTGTTCTCCATCCTCTGACCACCCCCACAACGCCACCCCAAACTCCTCTGCCCTCTATCCAACCCTCCCTTGTCCCTGCCCCCTTACCACGCTGCCTGGAGTGCCGGTGGCTGGCGGCACTACAGCCACACCACCCAGAGCACCAGGACAGGCCACAGCTCTGCAAGAACCCCGCTGCCCAGAGCATTGCATCAGCAGCACGGTGAGCTGAGGCTGCGGGGGAGGGGGAAACAGCGTCCAGGACAGGAACTCAGGGGCCAGGAAGGAGAGTCCCATGGGCCGTAGTTTGCTCACCTCTAGTCTATACTGAGTAAGCTGGTAACAGTGGGAGTTCTACTATAGGGCCCTGTAATGAACAGGTAAGGTGCATCTTTACCACCTTACTAGTCTCACCCTTGGATGCCTTCCTACCTAGCTTTTTCTCCCTTACCTCAGGAAGGGGGACTGCAAGCTTTCTCCCATGCTGTTACCAGCCTCCTAACTTTGGAGAAGCTCTGCTTGTTCCCTCACAGGTGAGCCTTCTTCTTTTAATTAGTTTCCTCCAGCTTAAGTTGCCCCCTTCCCATCCCCATTTGCAGCCTAATTGGCTGATTGGGCTCACTTGGCCTAATTCAGCCCTCTCAGGGCCAGTGTGAGGAGTATGCCCCATCACAAAGCCACTTATCTTTCCATGCTTCTCTTTTGTCCAAATCATGTTCTCCAATACCCCGAGGTCTACCTCATACTGAGGATGTTCTAGTCAATAAGAATCACTATAGTATTCCCTCTGCTTGTTTTTTTTAATGTGTCTCATTTCTTTGCTCTGCACTGAGGAGGAAGAACTACTCATCTTTGCATAGTCAGTTATCTAAATCATTCTGATTTTTTTTTTTTTTGCCCCGCTTTATTCTAGTGGCTCCTAGTTTTGTATCTTTGGAACATTTTATAATCTTATTTGCACATTCTTCTCCCATGTCACTTAGAAAGTGATTGAGGATTTATCCTTATTTAAATATGAGTTGCCCAACAGAGTTTAGTTTCTCCAGTATTTGAGTATCATTCTCCTTTCCAGCACAATCAATCATCTTGATCTCTCTTACTAGACTGGAACATCCAAATTCGGTTAGTTGTAACACTGTGTTGATTCAGAAGGAAGTGACCTAACCCACTCAGCAGGAAGTTACTATAGAAGAACAGACTTGAGACTTCTGTTGTTTTTTTTAAAAAATTGGGTGGAAAGTGTAACATATTTTCTCTGTTATAGACATTTCTTTATCTAGGGGAAGTTTTCTGAAGCATGCTAAATTCATGGGCTGCAGTGAGTTTCACAATGTGTTCATCATGTTTATTAAAGAACAATAAAGGAAGACAAACTATTCTCAGCTGTGGCATTCCACAGGATGAAGCACTATGGTTGGCCATCATTTTGTCTTTACCAAGAGACCTGATTTGAAACTGACTTAAACATAGCATAACATAAAGAACCACAACTGAGGCCCACAGATGTTTAAATTGAATTGTGTTGCTTGTCTTTATTTCTTGGCTGGGGTTAAGCCCCGGACTATGGAAAATGGAAATGGCCTTTTTTATTGCTTTGGAGACTACATTGTTGGGTTAATGCCATGGATGCTTGATGCTGAATACTATAACATCAAACAGCTGCCTTTGGAGAGTGATACAATTGTGAGCCAATATGCAGTTTACCCATACAGGGAAATGAAGTGATTAAATCACAAATCGATACAGAGTTCAGTGTTTTTCTCATGTTTGTTCTAAGCAAAAACCATGGGATACTAGACATAATACTTCCCCTCAAAACAGTCATTACCATTAGCAAATGAACAATAAATGTAAAAGCTTAGCAGCAGAACAGACGTGTTAGTACTCTTCACTTGTTAGATTTTATTATGATGAAATCTCCATAAACATCCAAGAAAATAGTAGTATAACTGACAGAATATTAAATCTGTAAAAGCAACAGTAATGGTCTTTTCTTTATCCTTCTGGTCATTAGTCCAGGACCATTGCTTGGAAAAGTTTAGTGATTCTAAAAGCATTTGTACTGGTTCGCTATGATGTTTCCAGTAAGCTTTTGTACTCTAAATAGTCATTGGTGTTTTGGCCTCGCAGTGCTTTTTTGGTGCTTGCCCTGGACTTAGTATAATAATTCCTGGACCTTAAGCCAGTGTATTTTTCAATTCCTGAAAAAAGCAGAAATGGGTGCAAAAATTCATACATGCATAATTAAAAACTGATCAGTGTCTGTATTTTTACTACACCATTAGTAAAGGATATTAATAGGGGTTCTTTTTTTAAACGCTGATCCTTTGTGTGAGTTTGTGTGGGCAGACCCTTTCTGTCTGTGCAGAATCCCATTCATTTCACTAGGTTCTATGTGGGTATGAAAATCAGTTATGAAAGTCCACTTACAGGATCTGGATCTTACATCATATATGCAAGACCGCTTACCAAAATTACTGTCACCTATAGTTAGTGTATTAGGACAGGCTGATTTGAATGAAGACTCTGAATGGTTAATACAGTTGAATGGCTGTTCTTATTAAACTCAAAATAGCAAGTATTACTAAAATATTTTTTAAAAATCATATTCACCTTTCCGATTCTTACAATTATCTATATAGCAGTTTAACCAAGAAGTACAGTGGCCTTTCCAAATTTGAAAAACACATTGTATTAACAAACTCACACCACACCCATCTCAATTAAAGTTGGTCCAATATTATGTATCAAATAATTTATTTGATTTTCTTTATAGAACTGTTTGACTCATTTGTGAATAATATATTAATCAAATTATTTATTCAATGTTTTTCATGACAATTTTAAATAAAGACATTCTCAGCATAATGTTTTCCATGGCAAACCCAACTCTAACCTCATCAGTGTAAAGTTTCCCTTAGTAAGAGCTGTGTATCATCTCTTCACTATTATAATTCTCACTTATTCTGTACATTGTGGCTGCCATTGGCTGGACGCAGTTGTGTGGAAAAGAGTAACACTTCACTCCTATTTCTGGAAGGAGCTATTATTAAAAACGAGGCACAGATGGTCAGGGGCCACTCGTCAGAGATTAAGGGATGTAGGAAAATAACGAGACAATCAAAAGAAAAAGTAACATTCAAGCTTTCGTCAGTATGAACTTATTTAATGTGACCCACCAAATGAAACCACTGAGTAGGGCTAATGGGCAGGAGCATTGCAAAAAAAGAGATTTCACTGAAAGACTCTTGTTCTCTTAATATTGAATATTCAGTGTTGTCATGGAGGGTATTAATCTAATTTCACTTCACATTTCTAGAATCAAAAGGCAGTGATTAAAATAATTTCATTCAACTGGGATATGACATGAAAAGACATTTCTCAGTGGCACTAAGGCCAGTCCAGAGGTGATTGTTATCATGAGATCACCCTGTTCCAGAGGGTTAATGGTAGCTTGGTGCTTACTTTCCTGTGCCTGGCACGCAAACACATTGGGGATGAGAACCACACCCTTATTGTGCTTTTTTCCTTAATTGACCATCTGTTCCTTCAGCATTGTCTAAATCCTCCTCCCTTTCTCCCCCTTAAAATATAGTAACCTAAGGTGCCATCTGACAGATTCTTCTTTTGTAAAGTGAATCCCTGAGGGGGAACAAGTTGGTAACAAGTCTCAGTACTGCCAACCTGCAAGTGGACTGCAATGCAGAAGTGCTTCAGATGGATTTAATAAATTAGTCTATCTGAACAAGAAAAGACCCAAAAGACACAGCTGACAGAGAGTTAACAAACAGCTATTTAAGACAGTGACCTTTTCTCAGCCTCAGACTGAATGTCTCTCAGGCTCCCATTTCTTTTTGTCAAATGCCAGATTGGGTTTTTCCACCCTCCTTTTAAACTCCCGTTTTCTCAGAAACCTTCATTTAACTCACACCAGACTCTAGTGTTTTTAGGAAGTCATTTCAGATGCACTATTTTTTAGTATGCTGGTACATATACTAGAGATTAGTTTAGTTTATCAGCTTTTCCTAAATGCTGTGGGAAATCCTTTGCACTATTGCTTAATAAAGTGAAACTAGAAAGTCAGGAAGGTTTCACCCTTAATCCCGGTTTAGGATATTATATGGATGTATAGAAAATATATAGCTTCTGTTTTCTTATGTTACAGGGATGCAGGAATCACCTAGGCAAGCTAGTACATTTGATCTGAGTATTAGTATAGTACTGAGTACTAGTATAGTCAGTAATCCCACACTATATTTAGTGATAATATTTTATACTTGTACAGCATCGTTCATCTTCAGAGAGCTTTACAAATATTAACAAATTAACCCTCACACTAGCCCAGTGAAGCCGGTGAGTATTATCTTTACTATATAGGTTGGAAACTTTGATGCAGGAATTTCCTAAGGGTGGAATTCACCTCTGGACAGAGAATCAGCGCCACGTTTATACTTCATTAAAATCCAGCACTCCTCCTGGTTGGCGAATTTCACCCTAAACGATTCACCCCAAGGTCGCAGAGGGAGTCAGTGTCAGTATTATGGTTAGAACTCAGGAATTCCTAACTGCAGGTTCTGAGGTCAAATCATTAGATCACGCAGTAGCTAACTTTCTGTAATCCCCAACTCCCTTAAAAATTACAGCAAAGCAATACAGCTGGGCAGTTGTTTTTTTATTAACTTTTTTGTTTATTTTGTGTTGGTAGCAAAAGATGCCTTGCTATAAATTAAAATTGAAAAAGAAGAACAAATGACTAAATGTGTACCAAAATGATTTTAAAACACCAGATATAGAAATGGTGACAGCCAGTATTCCCTTCTCTCAAAAGACAGCACAAAGAAATGAAAAAAATAGATCGGACATATTAGTCTCTACAAATGCTCCATTTGGAGCTATTCTTGATCAGGAAACACATTTCTACATAATAGGAATACATATTCTATATAATATTTGTGAAGTTGAGAGATACAGTAGACACAATGAAAAGGGACAGTTCCATGACCAAAGCTCTGAACAAGTTATCTTCTTGCTCTGTTCACACCCAATACAGTCCATTGTACAGTTTCAGACATATCCTGACTGTTCATTCATTTTTCACACAGAAGTATTGCTAAAGACTTCAGGAGGCACCTACCAACCTGTTAGGTCACTGCACCATCTCTGAACACTGCCATCTGACTGCCCCTTCTCTCTCTTTATGGCATTCTTCTACCTCACAGTGGGCTGTTCTGAGTTACACCCTGATGCCCACGGCCTCGAGAGACTGTTAGAGCAGCTGGGAATCGCCAGAGTGCAGGGTCACTCTGGCTGTGCCTTCTTCCTACCTATACCACGAGGCAGGACAGCATAGAGTTACTGGGCCAACTCTGTGATACTTAGGATTCCTTTTAGGCAAGGAGAACCTCGAGGGAGCTGATCAAGCTGGTTTTCTAGTTGCTTTGCACCCCTCTGAATCTTTGGCCCATCAGGAGTCAATTTTGTAACTATCACCCATCTCTATAGTCAGCTGCTGGGCATTCCTGATTCTGGGGAATGAGCTATGTATGACCCAGCCTGGATTTCAAGGTTGAGAAAGTTTGGAAGTCAGTGCTGTTGCATCTTATTTGTTATGTTGTCCTCACAGTTAGTAGGTAATATTTCTTAACAAGCGTAAGAAAATAAATTAGTTCAGTTTTCCAGTGCCAAACATGGGGTTAGCATTATATATCCACAAATTTAGGACAAACATTTTTGCTATTCATGCAGATGTGTTGCTAACATTGATTTCACACCAGCTGATGTTATTGTCTTTGCTGATGCTCAACAAGCTGCAGTGAAAAGTTAAAGAGTCACTTATTTCTGTAAAATAAATTTTAACTGGTCTTCGGAAATCATATAATGGGACATTTCCACAAACAGTGAAATAAAGTTTTCTCAGTTGACATAGGATTGCCATAGGTGAGTAAAATTTTGGTCAACTCGACCATGTTTTCTTTGCAACTGCAGTGATAGCGTCTACAGATAATATAATAGTGCCTTTATGTGGCTCTTGCAAATTAATATTTTATGAATGGTAGCAAGGGTTCCATTATTTTTAGGCTCTTGTCATTTGCTAGCCCAAGTCATTAGGAAGCTCTAGCTGGTGGCATAGTATGCAACTCTTTATCCATATTATTCCATTGGGTCATGTAGTGCAGTTCTTAGCGCTGTATATTGAAGGGTTTTCTATATCTGTTGCATGAAATAATTATATATATTCTGTGTGTGCGTGCTGTATGATTTATTTTCAAGAAGGACGTAAATCCTGTTCCCTGTGGTAGCTCTTTTTCAGTAATCCATCTTATCTTGCATTTTTATTGTATTTTAATGTCTCCTTTGGCAGTGTGTATCCCATAGGCTTCCGTTTACATTCAATGCTCTACATGTCAGTGGTCAAACTCTCCCCTTAGTTAAACCCAGGCACACTTATTGACATTGGTGGGTTTGCATGGATGTAAGGGAGGCACATTTATTGCTTTTATTTTGGCTCATGCATATTTCTCTGGTGTCATTACCTAAGGACAGATGCCGCTCTTTTCAGACCCCAATTTTTTCCCCATCACACACAGATCTGGTTGGAGTTCTTGCAGTATTAGTACTGTACATTATACAAATAAATCTGAAGTGCTATGTCATTAAATTGAAGTTACCAACAATGGTATGTGTTCAAAACCAATCAGCCAGCCAACCAAATGTGAATCTCACATTATTTAAAGTTTCTTGCTCTGCTCTTTTCACATTCTTCACTTTGAGTCCTCATCCTTGAGACTAAGTTGAGGAATAGTTTCTCATGTTTGATCACTGTGCCTTGGGTTCCCTGTGCCTTGGGTGCCTGGGACCATGGATTACACATACATAACATTGTGCATTTAAAGTAAACTAGCATTGAGCTTGTGGGTCAAGTTATACTGTGGGCTTGTCTACAAGGGATGTTACTGCTCGGGGTTAAATTGTGCCCTTGAGGAATTCCATGCAAACCTTGCACGGTCAGGTGGAATGGAATCCTTGTGCTCCTGGTTGAATTATGCTTGCAAACGTGTACCCTCTTAACTTGCTGACATTCTGTGTGTCTGCACAAAGTAAAAATGGGCCTTTGGTCTTCCTCTGAGCTGTGAATGGGATGCACAAAAGGAGCAGCTCCTGAATATGGAATGAGGATCACACTTTTGGAATCCAGATTTAGCTGTACCGTGTCTGGCATCCAAAAGGATTTTTTTGTTTTGTTTTTAAATAGTATTTTGTGTGTGAAGTTGTAGTGAATCCTGAACAGTGCTGGATTGACAGCATTTGTGATTGAAGTCCTGTCTTTGTGCACAGAGCAGGGGCAACATGGGCTGTGCCAGTCCAAGCTTCCCCACATTCTCTAGTAGTGTGCGCCTCAACTCTGACCTGCGGGGACCACCTCTAAAGGATCAGATAGTTCTTTCTATCCTTGGCTTCTCTGCTGAAACTGCCAACAAAGGTGCCAGTTAGTACCATCTGTTATGGTAAATTTTAAAATAAATACTTGCAATCTGCTCTACTGAAGCAGATTATATGCAGGCCTCAGGCCAGTTGCTAATGCAGTCCTCAGCAGGACAATGCCTGGGTGCTGCTGGTATACAGTACATGCCATTGACTTGTCTATCTTATTAAGTCACTATCTTATGCAAGGATAACATCGTTTCAGTTGTTGCCTGCAGGTGGGCAGGGACAGCTACAGGCTAGGATTGGGAAGCCCCTTCAGACAGTATCATATCCTTCCCAATGTCTGGCATGTGATTGCAGTACAGGGGAGCAGGTTTGGGGATTTGGTGGTGTTTCTCCCACCCATCTGCAGGAGCCGGGTCCGGGGCAGCGTGAGCCTGTAATGACTCCATGCCTTATTGTGGGTCTTGGTAGGGAGGGGTAGGCCCATGATGCTACTGTGAGAATGTGCTTGGGCTAGAGCTCTGAGCTCCAGCTACCTGCTTGAGACTGTTCATCCCAAAAATGGCTTGTTGTGTTTTCTGCTGAGAGAGAACATTTCTAGCCTTGAGGTACTCCTTTGTCTGAATAGTTTCAGCCCAGGGAGGAACTGTGGGCAGAATCATTCTGAGGTCCCCTGTAAATCCGCAGTATTGAAATGCTGCAGGTTCTTCTCTGAGTTCTGTATGTTGAGCTGTGGAGAAGCCTTTCAGGTGGGACTTAGGAAACATATGTATTTCATTCGGCACACACCCTGAGTAGCCTGTGGCCACTTTATACCCTCACTTGCTCTGTTCCGGCTACTCTTGCTTCTGGCATGGGTAATCTGTATGGGTGATTGCAAGGGGATCCCCAAGAATATGGCTGCAGAAGCGAAGAAAGGCAGAATTTGGCTGTCTCCTTCCCTTCCTCTCTTTGATAGTGTGAATAATTTATAGACACTGGTACAAAAGCAACCCTGTTGATGCTTTGCTGAGTTCAACAAAATGAGTTTGCAGTGTTCTGAAATGAAATAAAAAACCTAAGAAGCCTTGAAATGGAATAAGAAAAGGATTAAAATGCTTCATTTTGAATTGTCTGAGATTCAGAGCCATTTATTAGCTATGCTTACAGATTACAGTGTAAGGATCGGGAAAAAGAGATTGTGTTGAAAAAAGATGATATTCAGTTTACTAGGAAAATAGCATTTTTTCCTTTATTTCAAAATCTCATTTTCAACATGTCTGTGTTCCCAAGTCACATGTCCAAATCTATAATTGTCGCCATTTTAAATTTCAGATAACTACATATCTCCCCTCCTCCTTTCACCAATAGGCTTTTTTGCAGAGGTTTCCATCTTTCATGGAATTGTAACTTCAGCGCTGCACTTGCCTAAACATATTCTTGCCCCCAAAGCTACTGTTTTTTTTTTTTTTTTAACCAGTTGAAATTACTGTCTAATTCTTCTGCTAACAGATGGAAAGTCCTGATGTAAAATCCTGGAAATGGTCAGCCTGGGTTTGTAGTTAACGTGCTCGTTCAGACGCAGCATGTCTGTATGTTCGAGCTAGGTTGCCATGGCACTATGACATGACTTGGCGAAAACCAAAGAAGAGAATCAAAGGGGCAGCTAGCACTCAGGGTACTGATTACCAGGGCCAGTTTTGCCAAAAGCTACAGTGCGGAAGGCTGTGATGTATGTCTCAATTTAAAAGCGAATATTCCTATGTCTTGTTCAGTGGTGAATTGATCCACTGCTAGATATTCCTCAGTACTCTTATAGTAACAGGCAGTATCAGATGCAGACCAATGCTTGCTTTCACACCTTCAAAACCAGCTATCAACTTTTTAGTTTGGCAACCAGGGTCACTTGTAGTCTGTGGGGCCGGAAGTCAGGATTACCTGGGCTCTCTCCCGGACTTGCTGTGTGGTTTAGGTAAGTCATTTTCAAAAGAGCTCAATGCCAGGTTTTCAGGAGCTCAGCTCCCACAGCTGGAACCATGTTTTCAAAAGAGCTCAGCTCTCACTTAGGCCCATCAAGAGGAGCCAGATTTTCAAAAGTGCTCTGTATCCAGCAATTCCCGTTGTGACACTTATGTCTGGATTTTCAAAAACTCTGAGCTCTCAACATGTTAAGAAAACAACAAGGAGTCTGGTGGCACCTTAAAGACTAACAGATTTCGGTGCCACCAGACTCCTTGTTGTTTTTGTAGATACAGACTAACACGGCTACCCCTTGATACTCAACATGCTAAGCTGTTTCGAAAATTTGGCCACTTATTTAGGTGTCTGAGTGGGAGATGAGGCCTCTGAAAATCTGGGCTTTAAGTGCTGTGCCAGGCCTCAGTAATTCCATGTTTTTGGGGTTTTTTTTAGGAGTTGGTTGGGGGATATTAGCACTTAAAGCATTTTGAGATCTGAGGATGGAAAGTGCAAACTATTATTATTGCCAAAGATATCTCTAGTCCTTAGAGAAAATAAAAAATATATTTGACGTAATCTTTGGAATTGAGCTATGAAATGTTTGTTTCCATTTAACTAAATTACCATTGATATTAGTTATAACAATGCATGGTCCCTGTTACTGGTCTCCCCTCCCAACATGTAAAAACAGAAGAGTAAAAATAATATAGACCCAAATTCAGCCAAGCACTTATGCAAGTCCTAACTTTAACTTGACTATAGTGACACTTAAGCATGAACATAAGTTTTTGTTGAATAGGGATGGATTTAAGCACATGCTTTAGTTCTTTGCTGAATCAGGCCCACACTGATCCCCGTTGCTTAAATAAAACCAAAGTCAATGTGTTTTGAATTTCTTCCAAGCTGTTATTTTTTTCTTCCTCACTCTTGGGGGAAAAAAAGACGATGTGTTTTTCTTTGGATAGTTGGCTCAAGTGCAGACTCCCTATTAACATATGTTGCAACAGAAGACACCACTGGGAAGTGTACTCTTCATAGGACAAGCAAAGTTGGGAGAGCAGCAGAAGAAAGCTAAGTGACTTGAAAGGAAATCTCTCCTGTGGGCTCCTTTGTTTGTATTAAAAATTCTGAACTGCTGCTTGATTTTCAGATTCTTTGTGGATTTGTGTTGCTGGGACGTTCTAACAATTTGGGTATGAAGTGCTGAAGTGCTTTAATGTGGTTATGTAAACATTCACCCTTCTATTTAATTGTGATGTTTGGTTCTGTAGAAAATGAATATGTCTTTCCTCAGCGGATTGTGATTAGATGAAACCATCAAACAGGCTTTTTGTGATTCCACACTGGAAATCTGGAAAAGCGTTTTCAGATACGTTACTGGTTTTGCATTAGGTTTCTTTGTGTCAGGAGAAGCATACAGAATACTGGGCATTGGACTGACTTGGCAGGAGAAACCAGAAAGAAAGCACTCTGGCTGCCAGCCTGAGACAATTGATTCATAATCGCTTGATCCAAAACAAGTGGCAAGATTTGCAGTGACAGTCTTGGTTACTACAAACAAAGTGAAAGAAAACTGAAAGTCTTTTTTCTCTACAGACAAACCCTAACACTCTTCTAATCATCAAAGAAGAAAAGACCCTTGTGGCATTGGAACTGCTGACAAAGCCCCACAGGGGGCTCCTGTTCTTATATATCTCATCCACATTTTAAAGAAGGACCTTCATAATGGAGTCGATGTTCCCATGTATCAGACTCGGAAACAAGAGAGCCATTTGCCTTTTCCAGAGTTTTCCTTGTATTTGTTTTTAAGGAAAGGCTTTTGTTGTTCACTCAGCCTCCCTCCTACCTTGACCCTATGTGAAATCTTGTGACTAAATTCTGGATTTTCCTATGGGAGGACTGGAGGCATGTAGGACAATAACAGGCAAATAGCTTGCTCAATAGCAGCGTGGTCTAATAACACTGCTCTACAGCCAAAATGCTTCTGAAATAAATGTAGTCAAACTTTACTAATTCTGGGTCACTGAGAACGAAAATGATGCTTGAAATTGTTGATTGGCTCTAGTTCTCAAGATATGCTGTTGGGTCAGTATATACGACCCTTGACTTGGGAATGGCGGAGGATAAGTGAGTTATAAAGGGAAGGGATCTCAATTTAAACCAGAAATGACTAAAATACATCTTTGACTGGATCTATGAATAAATCTATGACTGGGTTTGGACAGTATTTGCTTTTTAGGCAAAACAATGAATAATGCAATCTGAAGCTGGTATTGCGTCATACATGATATGAATTGCATCATGTTATTCCTAGAAGTCATGGATGATGCAATCATAACGAAGCTTACATCACTCTGCTGAACAAATTGCCCTATATCAGCTCTAGAAATCATATAGTGCCGTACTCTCTTATTTGTCAGTGTTTGATTTTGCAAAAGGACACATTTCTGTTTAGCCAAAGTGAGGAGAGATGCCTCGTACTTGTGTGAACAGTGCAGATAACTTCTGCTATGTTTGTGGTGAAGTGACTTTTGCATCACAAAAGCGCAATATAACCACTCTGGTTAAGAAAGCCTATCACCTTTATTTTGGCTGCAAAATTGGAGATCAGGACAAGAGGTGGGCCCCACACATATGCTGCAACACTTGTGCAACAAATCTTCGTCAGTGGTTGAACAGGAAAAGGAAATCTATGCCTTTTGCAGTGCCAATGATTTGGAGAGAGCCAACAGATCATACCAGCAATTGTTACTTCTGCATGGTGCCTCCAGTTGGGAAAGGTGTGTCAAAGAAGAAAAAGTGGACTGTGCATTATCCAAACATTCCATCAGCTATACGCCCAGTACCCCATGGAGAAGGACTGCCGGTTCCTGATGCACCAGAATCATTCTCACTTGAGTCAGACAAGGAAGAGGAAGAGGATGAAACTTCTGGTCCTGAACCATCAATGTCACAGGACCCACATTTTCTCCCATCCTCCTCCTCTGAACCAGACCTCATAACACAGGGTGAACTGAATGACCTTGTCAGGGATTTGGAACTACCCAAGAGTAAGGCAGAGCTGTTGGGCTCCAGACTACAGCAGTGGAATCTCCTGGCAGGTGATATTAGGGTTTCCATGTTCCGTGAGCGTCAAAAGGATCTTGTCCCATTCTTCTTCATGGAAGGTGATCTTGTGGCCTGCAACAACATCGATGGTGTGATGGCAGCCCTCAAAATCGTTCACGATCCAGATGAATGGAGACTGTTCACTGATTCATCGAAGACGAGTCTTAAAGCTGTTTTACTGCATAATGGCAATGTTTTGCCATCAATTCCAGTTGGTCATGCAGTCCATATGAAGGAAACCTATGACAACATGAAACAACTTTTGAGGTGCATAAACTATGACCAACATCAGTGGCAGCTTTGTGGCGATTTGAAGGTAGTTGCTCTCTTGCTTGGTCTGCAGACTGGATACACAAAGTACTGCTGTTTTCTCTGCGAATGGGATAGTCGTGCAAGAGATTCCCACTACATCAAGAAAGATTGGCCACTCCGACAGTCATTGGAGCCTGGGAGGAAAAGTGTTCAGCATCCACCACTTGTTGAATCAAGGAAGATTTTGTTACCACCCTTACACATCAAGCTGCGTCTGATGAAGAACTTTGTCAAGGCCATTGACAAAACACAAGCAGCTTTCAAGTACCTCCGTGGAAAATTTCCAAGGTTAAGTGAAGCTAAGATAAAGGAAGGTGTCTTTGTTGGTCCTCACATTCGTGAACTTCTTCGAGATGATGCATTTGACCATGCACTGCGTGGCAAGGAAAAGACGGCATGGAAAGCCTTCCAGTTAGTGGCAATAAATTTTCTCGGAAACAACAAGGCAGACAACTATAGGTTGTTGGTGGAAAACCTCCTCAAGGCATACAAAAGCCTTGGTTGCAACATGTCACTGAAGATACATTTTTTGCACTCTCATCTAGATTTTTTTCACTGAACTGCTGAGCAGTGAGCGACGAGCACGGCGAGCGATTTCACCAGGACATTGCAACAATGGAGAAACGCTATCAGGGCAAATGGAGCCCATCAATGCTTGCAGACTATTGCTGGACAGTGACAAGAGATGCTCCATTTAATGAATACAAGAGACAAGCCAAGAAGCGCCGAGTAGACACTGAATAGGACTAAACTATGTACAGAATAGTTTTTTGCCTTTTGTTTCATAATACATTTTATTTATATAACCCTTTTGCTGATTTTTAAAGTGTTACATAAACAGGAGAGGTGAAATATTATCATGTAAAGCAACCATAAACACATGAAAAGACCTAGATTTACAATTTATGATTAAAACTCTACTATCTACACAATATACATAGACATAAAATGTAAAAACTTAAATATCTTAGAAACAGTAGCCAATCAGTTGTTTTAATTGTCATATTTGAATTCAGCACATCAAAATACATAATAAATAGCACATTTTATCTCTGAAGCAGACGACTTCTCAAAAATTTTAGACCAGTGTAATTCAGTAAGTAGTAGCATGTTCTCCCTTAACACAGCCTTCTGCCTGGCCACACCCCCCCCTCAGTCTCGCTATATTCTGTTGGGTTTGTGCATCACTCCCTAGCTCAGGGTCCATTGTCAGTGTGTTCTGCTTATATGTGAAGGGCGAAAGAAGAGTATCCCGGCTCCTTCTTTCCAGTGTACCTGATGGGTTTAGTAGTCTGTAAGGCTCAATGTGCGACATGAGCAGAGCTGGTCAAAAATAGAAGGAACTAATGGGAAACCATGAAAATGTTAATCGATTTCCATCACCATTTTTCAATGAAATGTTGCAACAGTCTTCCAACCATCTCAATTTGTGAGCCATTTTTATGGTAACGTGATGTGATGTCATAGTGTTACTGTATGAACACCGACAGGTTAAAAAGGAAAAAGGAGTTGGACTGTTAGTTAGTAAGAACAGTGCCTCACAGGCACACCCGCCAGCCATGCCAGCAGGAAGCCAAACATTACTGGCAAAGCAATTTGCTTTTTGTGTAAATGTTCTGTTTGAAGCTTGCCCCAGTGTGAAAAATCCTACTTGCTGCTTGGAATAACAATTATTCAGTGACTGTAGTACCTTGATTGCAGGATTCATTCAACTCTGCCATCATTGTCCGTATCTTTTTACAACTCTCAATGCTGAGGCTCCCAAATGAAGATAATCTAATGCATATAGAATGTATCTGGCACATCATACAATAACCACACATTCAAAGAACCAATTTATTTATTATTCTTTAGTTAACTATATGGCTTGGGAAACATCATTATCCTTGAAGTTACAATTTACACAGTCATGTTAATGTGGCTGCAATTTGATGCCTTTACAGTTGTTTCCACTTTTAATTTATAGCTGCTTTACCTGAATGATGTAGCTCATTATCCTAATTCCACCTCACCCAGGGGCTGTGCAGAAAGAGAAAGCAAAGTGGAAGGTCTCATTGAATATACAACATTTCCTCTGTGTGTGTGTGTGTGTGTTTCCACAGCAACTGATTGTTATGTCACAAACAGAACATTATGGGCCATATTTTTCTCTCAGTTACAACCGTGCAACCTCACTGAAGTTGGAGGAAGTAATTAGGATTGCACAGGTATTACTAAGGATAGAAGTTGGCACTGTGACTTCACATGAGGGATAACCTTTAGAAACGCTCAAGAAACAGAAAGCTCTGTTACAATGCTGTATTTGTATTCAATAGAGATACTCCAGATTTACATCACTGTAACTGAACTCAGAATCTGCCCCAATGATAATACTTCCCTGCAAATGTGTCCATAATATGAAACAAAAGGAAGAGAAATAGTGAACTGAATTGTCTCTAAATAGATTTTGTTTTCAAATTTTTCCATAAGGCTTCAGTGAGTCTTTAAGGTCAAATTTGATTCCCCGTTATACCTCTGCAACTCCACTAACTTCAGAGGGGTTTCACAGATGTAACAAAGGGTAGATTTTGAACCTATGATAGATTACCTCTTTGTGCCTAGGTAATCTAATGTAAGAGACTTGAAAACAGTAGGATGCATACACACTGTTATGCTGTGAAACACAGCATCAGTGGGCCGAATTAAGTATGGAATGGCAACAGCAACCCTGGAGTTCTTGGTTATTTCAGAGACTATGTTGTAGAGTGTTGCTTAAATGAAGTGTTTGTTTTCTCACACTTATCCACATACATATTTAATCCTATATCATCCCTTCTAAGATTAAACTAAAGGGCTCCTTTCAGATTTTTTAAAACCCCTCTATAATCAGAAACATTTTGTTGTGGTTCTTCTCCCTGATGATGCACCATGTGTGTGTTTCCACTAAAAACTGAAGGGACCCCTGAGTCCATATGCTCTAATCTGTCTCCATGCAATAGTCAACATTTTGTACTAGTGACATTACAGTGGTTTCTATGGCAACAGGTTATGAATTCTAACATTTTGATCTTGAAGGGAGAAGGAGATAGGCTGTAGGACAAAGGCTTTAGTTAAAACATATGCAGGACTGTAAAGAAAACATGATGGCATAAAGATTTTCACTTGTCATGTCTTTAAGAGTTGCTGTTCAGGTTTTTGCATGGATTATTGCTAATGTAATTTCTTTACCCTTTTTAACTTTAAATTAGATGAAAAATATAATGACCCCTGTGCCCCCAATTACAATAAGAGATTCAAAAGTGCTACTTAGCACTTCTAAAAGGCATTGCTGGATTGGTTCACAAACAGCCTTCCTGAGCCTAATGGGAAACTCTCTCTATTGTTTCCGCAAAAAACTGCATATTTTCCACATGAACCTGTTTACTTAACTGATTCCAGTGGTGTGAGAAAGGGAGGCAGTGGAGTGATGTCACCTCCTTACTGGAGCAGGTGCAGGGTATAAAATACAGTCAAATGCAACATTTTACAAATTAGTTTCCAAAAATAACACAAAGTCTGACCCTGACATTTTCATATTATTTGTAAAAATTGAGTTGCAGAATGACAGTGCAAACACTGACCAGGGTGTTCAGAGGCCTCCATTTGTGTTTGTGCAGAGTCCCAAATGGTCAACAAACTGAGGGCTGCTTTAAAATAAAATGGTTGAAGTGTGTTTTATTTGTTCACATGAAGCTGCTTTGGTGAGTTTCATTTTTAACAAGTGTTTTTATGTAATGTGCACCCCACACAGACATTGTGTAAACAGTGAGGGTCAAATTCTGTCCTGATTTAGACCCATGCAATCCCATTTACTTCAGAGGTGTTGCTCAGGCTGTAATTCAGCCCCAGATTGGGTCTAAGTTTGTAGTAGTTTAATGTGACTTGGTTGACTCCACTGCAGACCCAAAGATAATCCTTTCTGTTGTTAGCCAGTTATACTGGGAGACTGTCAGCTCTCTGGCCTAGATCCTCCTCTTCCTGTCTCCTCCTCCCCAGGTGAGTCCTGCACAAACCAACTCTATATGTCACTTCTCCAGTTCACTTTGCAAACACAAACTCAGCAGCCCTGTGAGATACTGTAGATTAAGGGTTATCCCTCATTTTGTGGCTGAGGAAGTGAGAAAGAGGTTGAGTGCGTAAAGCCACACACAGCAAATCATTGTTGGAACCAGGATTAGACCGTGGGTGTCCCTGATTCTCATTTCTGTGCTCAGATCACTGAACAATTTCTCTGTCTTTCATTAGACTGCTCCCAGGCCTAATCTGTTTTACCACACTTCCAACCATTATCCAAGCAATTTCTTCAGAGGTGATTATCTTGCATATACTCCAGTCTCTCTCCATGCACTAGCATTTTGGCAAATAAGAAAAATGTGACTTGGTTTCAATAGAGCAGGCTGGATAGGAGTCCCCATCAAGAACAGGGTATTTTTAAAGCTGTGTTTTCTAAAACTTGCTCAGAACGAGATGCAATGGTAAAAATGCTGTCAGTAGGTCTGCGCAAGTCCTCGTACTGTAGCAGTGCTAGAGAAAACCTCCAGTCCTCCTAGCCGTGATAACATCCTTTTCACTTGACTGGTGAGTGTGCTACATTGTAGTCCTGAACAGTCATGGACTGAACATTCTTGCTACTGATTTTTTTTCCCTCTCGGCCAGAGATTCACCCATTCTATAAGCTTTATTACTTCCTTACACCACGCTAATCTATTCCCTCCTGGGATTTATTTCTCCAGGTGCCTCTCTTTGCCTCAAAGACATTAAGAGAAATTCCAATTATTTTAGAGGGTTTGCTGTACAGAACTAGGGGCTGCATTGATGCTTACTTTAAGAAATCTTGTTATAAGAGCTGTTCTTTGTATTTCCCTTAAAATGTAAAGAAAAAGAAAAGGAGTAACTTGATAGTCATGGAGGAGGTGATGGGGGCATGTGTGTGTTGAGGGATGAGGATGGAAATTGGAGGGGAGAGTTAAGGTTGATATTTCTTCTGGATACAATTTTGTCACTTCATTTCTTTGGGTTTATTTTTATTTCAGAACATATGTCTCCTACCTTTAGGGAATTCTCTCAGCATTAGAGGAAAATGTCACGTATCTTAAATTTGTAAATGTAATAACTTTGGTATTCAGCTCTTCCTCCTTCTCTCATTCAGTACAAATGGAAATGCTCAGCAGCCAAGTTCAGTGGAGAATGTGGGATTCCCCTGAACATGCTCAGGATGGGAACTACACAATCAGGACCGAGTTCTGCCATCCTTATTCACACTGAATAGTACCTTAGGCTACAATCCTGCAAGTGGCACCATGCAAGTGGACTCTGTGCCCAAGCTCCATTGATAGAGTGTAGTTTCACTGAAATTAATGGGATTGTTCACAGAAAACGGTGTTACTTAACATGAGTAATGGTGGCAGAGTCTGGCCCTTAATGAATCTTTCTCCACTGCCTTCCCTTTTTGCTGAGGCTGGAAAGAGGATGGAAATGGGGAGGTCAATCTGCAGAAACACTTTCTTTCTTTGGCCCAATCCTGGGCCAAAGCTGCACAGCTCTCGGGGTACCTTTGGTGATCACTGCTTTTCAAAATTTATTTTAAAATGTTATTTGATACTTTCAAGGACCCCAGAATCATCACTTTCAATTGGCTGTGCAGAGTGTAATCACAAACAAAGCATCAAACCCAACGTGCTTAAAGGCATCCTTTAGCTTCAGTATATATTGAAAACATAATTTGCTTGTAATAAATAGAAACAATTAATTCTTTCCTCATCTCCTGGTTACATTTGAACAATTTCCCCCCTGAATTTTAGGAAAAGTAGCTAATTCTGACTCCTTCTCTCGAGTTTTCTTTCAGTTTTTCCTTTAAGAGCATGCTGCCAATTCTTTTAAATCATCCAGTATCATTGGTTGGTTCTTGTTTGTTCGTAGCTCTGTGACTGCACACGTGGTTGTCTCCAGTAAATGTATCAGTATGTTGGGGTTTGGTAGCACGTATGTCTCATGGGCTGGTACTGTTAATTGTATTGCAGTGTTTTAAGATTACATTTTTTCTTATGCTGCTATAAGGAACTGTTCCAAGCTGTTGCCAGGCTTGTTGTCTTTCAGCCTTGGAAAGCCATTCTTCCCAAGTGGACGTGAGTAATTTCCATGAGCACGTTCAGGGAAATCCATATTGTTGGTGCACTTGGGCAGGGACCCTTCCAACTTCATTCATGGTTTATCGTGCTGTCTATAAGGGCTAGTGTACACTGGCAACATTAAAGTGCTGCCGCGCGTGGCTTGTGTGGTTGCAGCAGAGCGCTAGGAGAGAGCTCTCCGAGCACTCTAAAAATACCACCTCCACGAGGAGTGCGGCTCCCAGCGCTGGGGCACTGTCTATGCTGGCGCTTTACAGCGCTGAAACTTGCTGCGCTCAAGGGTTCTTTTTTTTCCTCACACCCCTGAGTGAGAAAGTTGCAGCGCTGTAAATTGCCAGTGTAGACAAGCCCTAATTCTTTACAGCAGTGTCTATGACATGTGACGCACATGTGGCTGTGATATGTGGGGGTTGGGGGGGGGAAGGGAGGAAGTCTTTGGAGGTGCTTTAGCAGTGTGTGTATTAGTGGTAGCTCAGATTTGAATGATGGAATAATAAGACACAGATATAAGACTCTGTGTGCCAAGCCACAGAGCGAGGGCCAGCTCTTCAGCAAGCCTCTCTCTCCAGAATGCTAAAGTAGAGTCAAATACTAAGTTTCATTAACTTTAAAAAAATTAAAATTAAAAGATCCACAGAAACATTTTAAATCAGTCACATTCACGAAGTTAACCATATCTTTGTTCTGTTCTTTACCTGCTATGCCTAAGCAACTTTTTCAGATTTGTTTATAAAATGTTTATAGATGTCTGCCTATGAAATGTTAAGCCCCCTAGGGTATAGCAGCTCAAATGAAAACCTCTAATTTTTATATAAGCCTCTCTTCTTTGCTTGTAAATTACTGACTATGCACTTTCTTATAGCGTTTAAGCCTTTGGGATAAAATTGGAAACAATCACGGGGTCAAGTGAAAAAAGAAATAATTTGCTGAAGAAATAAAGAGTGAATCTGAGATACAAGTCAGATGCAAACTGCACAGGATTGTAAGAGCTATTTTCTACAGCTAAATTATACTTACAGGCTTTTTGAAGTTCACATCTGGTGAACAGACTTAAGGTAGGCATGTACAGTGCTTGCACAGTAAGGTTTTTTTACTTGCTTTCTAAAAATATGACCTGAAGACCTCCCGTGTTGATGAAATAGTTTAGTTTTACTTTGGTGTTTCTGCTTTTCAAATTACATAAGTGGTTGTGTAAGGATTCTGAGATACAGTCGGCAGTTTAAGGCTCCTATTTTAGGATTAGCATCCATCTGTCAACTTGGATCTTGTACTGTGACCTACACATGAGAGGAAGATTCCAGTAACAATAACTTTTCCCCCTCCTTTGATCTCTTTCCCGTGGTCCTTATGTTCTGCTGTGAGACACAGAGGGGAGAAAAAATTAAAACAATGGGGTGTAAAGAAATGGAGCAAAAGAGACTTGTCGGCATGCTTTACCTTTCCTGGGAGCTCAGAAAAACGCCTCCATGGGACAGAACTCCTCCTCCTCCTCTTCCTCCTCCTCCTGGTTGAAACTCTAGTGAACACAGCTTGATGAAGAGGGGAAAGGCCAAGGAGGATGCTCTCTTTGGCATCATCCTTCCCAAATCTTGACCTTGTCACCACTGTCTTACTGCACGGTGAAACACCCCATTTGGAAGAACTGTGAGGATGTCCACCAGCAGGGAGCACAACTCCTGAACCAGGGGGAATCTGTGCCGTAGTATGTCACCCATATGGTGTATGACTGAATAATCTCCTACCCTTGCGTGGATTTTTCCTGCATAGAGCATAATATTGCTTTGGCCATGCAACAAGTGTTTAGCATGCAGGGTGTGAATGCTGTCCTTCCAAACACTGAGGAACGCTCCCTGTAGATGTGTAGCAGGCGGCAGAGCACACAGCTGCAGGTTTGGCTCACCTACCTGACACATGCTGCATACGTATGATTCTGAAGATCCCTGTGCACTTTATCAAATCCACCCACTGTGGCTATGAAAAACAGCTACTTTTCCCTATTGGCCAGAGGTCATGTTATCCTGTGTTGTGTAATTCTCTTTCAGGAGCCCTGTAGAATAGAATATGGGACTCGAGTGAGGGAAGGAAAAAAGAGAGAGAGAGAGAGAGAGAGAGAGAGATTGGGATAGGTTAAAAACACTGGGTCTGATTCTCCTCTCATAACTATGACTATCAACCTCATGGTGTTACTCATGACTTACACTTATATATACGAGATCAGAATCAGGCCCAATTCTACACTAGCACCAGTGTAAATCAGGAATAACTTCATTGAAGTCAACAGATATTCTGGTGTAAAATGGCTATAAGTGAGAGGAGACTCACACCGTTGTTATTTTTCAATGAGTAAAACAGGCTGGCAATTTTTATAAAATAAAAGATATACTCTTAGCAGTAGTAAAATCAAAATCATTTTGATGAATATATTTCTCTTGAGCATCCGTCAGATATTTCACGTCACAGATGTGTCATGTAGTCATCATTTCATTCACGCTGCATTCCTCCCATTTAGATATATGTCCAGTCTGAAAAGTCAATTGTATAGATTACAAAGAAAGTATTGATATTGTGGAACCACCACATATTTCAATTGGAGGAATCAAATGCCAATTAATTGACAGTTACATGCTGCACCTCAATCCAGAATACCGTATCCCTTTACTTCCCATCCTGAACTACTTCTAAGCAGAGGCTGCTTGTTAGGTCTCTGTTGTGGAGATAAATGTCTACTAGGGACTAGAAATAGACTAAATAAGAATTAAACCCATTGGGTTACAGATATTTGTATGCAATCAGTTATTCTTAACCCCAAGTACACTGGGCAGTAGTGTTACTTCTGTCTTATTTGACAGATTCTCAGGCCTACTTTGCTGGGCCCCAGTGAGCTGCTCAATCCCATTTAATAATTTGATTGTGTACTCTCTAACCTCAGTGGTGATTGGACTGCCCCAAACCAGGCCTTGTGATAATGAGACTGAGATCTGTAACAGCCTAAGGTCCACTGCAGACTAGAGCACACACAACTGAATAGTGGGTACTGGGTGGCCACTTGCTTGTACAGCCAGTGTTTTAGAATGATAAACTATCTGTGGAATATTCAAGAGACATGTAATCTGAGGTGGCCAAAGGATCATTTTTTATGCACATACTCGTGTATAGATATCCCCGTCAGGCCATAACTCTGTGACTTGCACTCCACTCCATCGGAGAGATTGCATTAAGAGAGCTGTCTTTGGGCTGTTCACAGTGAGAATATGAACGTTTAACATTGCCAAGGAGGCATTTGTATTTGCAACATTAGGATTTTGGTTGAAAAAGTTATTGAAAAACCAACAAAAATATCCCTTTTGTTTTAGATAACGATTTAAATAAACTCTCTCTTTCTTTCTTTCCTTTCTTAAGATTCTACTACTCGTAGCTGTAGATTCATGTTATTTTCTGTCACTGTACCTAAAACAAGACAGGCTATGACTTGACTTAGTAATGATGCTAAAACGGCAACCACCTACAGTAATAGAGAAAAACTCAGATTTTTCTTCCTCTTAAGTAGGAACAGTTTTTCCCTTGATGCAGTGGAAATACTCAGTTCTTTCCAAATGTGATCAGAAATGCAGGGAGTTTATAGAAGGAATTGGTGGAGTCAGATCATTTAGCAAGATGCACATGACAAAGAGCAGTCTTGCAAAGCAGATGCCATTAAAAATACGCAGTACCATAAATATGCATGATTCATTGCAGAGACATAAAAGACAATGGCCCAGCCCCAGAGAGCCTGCAAGTTGAAAGCCTAAGCCCATGTTATGCTGAGTATCTCCTGAGATGTGCTGGAAGTTGAGGGTACTCATTGTCTTTCAGGAAGTGCTGAATTCCTAGATCTGGTTCTAAGTTAAGACATGACTAATGTCGAGGAGGAGACCTGGGGCTTGGGTTACAGTCAGATTTGGTGGTTGCTTTAGTTGTGGGTAGCTCAAAGCATCTGAAAGGTTCCAAGAGTATTGTTATTGTAAAGATTGAGGATCAGATTCTTGGCCTGGGCTCAGCAGCACAAAGCACCGGGAAAGCCATCCTAAAAGGGGAGCTAAGGGGAATTCGTAGATCCAGCATAGCTACCTGCTGCCTGACCCATCTTCGCCCACGCATAGGGGAAATATTTGGGGCATACCGCAGTGGGAGGAGGCATGTAAGGGTCAGAGGGGGTGGGGTTGAGTGCAGTGCCTTGCCTGATTCTTCTGGACCACTGGTCCTTCTGAACTACTGTAGCCTGTGCTACTTAAAGCAGCCTTTTGGCTGCTCTGTGGTATGCAGGAGGCCATTTTGGCCCCCTGCTGGCTCAGGGGATCAGGAAGGTGTCTTACAGCCCCCTTCATCTTCTGCTTTCCACAGCTGCAGTGAGTGTGAAGCCTGCCCACTATTTCACTGAAGGAGATAATTTGGGTTTATAGATTCCCTGGAAAAGGTGTGTTTTGCAGAGGGACTTGAGGAAGGAGAGGGTGGTGATCTAGAGGGCTCGGTTAGGTGTTAGAAGCAAGCAGCCTAATGAAAAGAAGGCACAGAGATGAGAGTGAACAGCAGACCAATTGGAGTTGGTTAGGTGTGTGGCCTGGGTGGAGTGAATAGGGAGGGAGCTTTGTCATTGACATCAGTAGGTGAAGGATGGGAAGTGCAAACCAAATGGTTAGCTGCTGGCAGTTATTAAACCCTTCTGTGTTTACAGAGTAATCCATAAGCTGGTTTTTGGTGGTGATTTTATTTCTGGGTGTTATTTTTATTTTAAACATCACTATTTGCACATTTGGTGGTCTCACATTGTTCTGAGCCACATCCCCCTGCTTCTCAGCAGTTGAAAATACAAACCCAGAAACGTGCCCACCCTTTTGCCCCCCTCCCCCAAGTGATAGCCAATATAAAGATCCCTTTAATAAAAACTCTGCTCAGCAAATCAACGATTCCAATTTTTTGGGTTGGGTTTAATGTTGTGTGTGAAAATAATTACAGGCAGATTTCAGAGTAGGGAGGTAGCAGGAGCAGTCTGTGCTAAAATAAATATATGTTTTTGCGTTTTGATTGGCCTTGTGATCTGTGCAGAGCGGTCTTTGAGGGACCCTGCTCATGGTTTTTCAGTGCATTCCTGGCATTCTTTCTGAAAGCTGTTACAATCCGCTGTAGTTGATTGATGCCATGCAAGTGGCCTATGCCGGACAATAGTTATTCTCCATGAAACACTCCATTGATACTTTTAGAGCCCACTGCAGCTAACTAAACAGTGGTTTTATTTCTCTGCTGATGGAGCCTGGCACTTGGGGCAGATTGGTCAGTTTCCAGAATGAATCCTGGAGGTAGACGCCTTTCCCAGCAGTGATCTGGCTTTGCTGTGATTTAAAAAAGATATGATTAAGGAGACGAGGCTGGGGTAATGTGCATTTGTAAGGATGCACTAAATTAATTAGTCATAGCAATGAGGAACAAGCACTATCTCAGAGAGGAATCAGCAAGTATTCAGGCTTTTCTATAGCAATCTCAAATCAAGTTATTTGCTTTTCTAACTCACATGGAGAGGGAACAAATCAGTTGTGAAGGATATGGACTCAGGCTGTCCCAGGCATGTGACATACTTGGCAAACTTGTGCGAGGCAGCAGACCAGCCAAGATTTTTTTTTCTTCATATTTTTGTAATGTAAATTAATGTTTTGTTTAATGCTTTACTATTTTGTAAAATAGCCTTTAATGGGCTTCATGTAAGAATATATTTTATCATGATTGTCTCCTGTTTCTGATACTTCTCCATGCCGGCCCCCAACACCCAATTCTTATTTTCCAGACATTCTGGGGCTCAGGCTGTGATCCCAACAGATTGTTTCTGTTCATCAGAGTTGGGGCTGGTTAATACTTAGACAAGAGCTATCCAAGTCAAACGGAGAGCGTTGCTTGCAGGAAGTGGTGGGAGTGATTCAGTAGGTGACATTCTTGCTCTTTAGTCAGTACTGAATCATTGACCTCGCATGGTGCTAAGAGACACTCTGACTGGAGGCTGTCTTTCAGTCAGACTTAAACAAGGTCCTGACCATGTTGCTAGTGAGCCTGTAACTCTCTAGACTGGGCATTAACTCTGGCCAAATACCAGTTTGTGTAATCACATTCTCCTTGTATATTGTTAATCCTCAACTGCTGTGTGGTATTGCTGTGTGCTGTTGCGCAGTGCTGCTGTCAACTTCTATGCAGTTAAACAGCTGTCCCAATAGGCCCCGGGGTGGGTGAAATGATTCCTTTATATATTGTAGTTTGTAAAGCTCTTTGGGACACTGAGCCAAATTCAGACCTGTTATAAGCAGGTGCAGCTCTTATGGTAATCCAAATTCACTGGTGCTATAAATTGAGTGTAGCTTTAGGAGATGGAGTGGAAAGGGGTGGTGTGGTAAAAGCTACTATCAGGAGGGTGTAAAATAAAGAAGTTCTTCACTTTGTTATATTTGCCAAGGGAGCAGAAGGGTCTAAGTTACACACCTTGGGCTAGATCCTCATCTGGTGTATATATGTAACTCCATTGATTTCAGTGGAGTGCCACCCATTTACACTAGCTGGGGATCTAGCCTATTCTGCCCACCTACTGAATCCTGCATTGATGGGATTACATCGCTGTACCACGTACACTTGTTTCACGAGGTGCTTACATCACCGTGGATTGCTGAATTTGGTCCATTAATGTTATTTCTTCAGAGTTCCGATTTTTCTGTGCCAGGACTATTATCTAAAATAATTAAGAGGACATGTGAACAGAGGCTACTTTGCTTCCTGCGACATGCAGCATTTCATGTAATTGGTTAATGCACAGAAAAGAGCACAGTACTTCATATAAGAAAAGGATGACAGGAAATATCTACATTTTACAAGAACATCCAGATGTAGGAGTCTTGCAATAGCAAACTCCACTGAGAGCCCGATGTGTAGCCCATCTCAAAAGAGAGTGATTTCAATACTGCTGCTTCTGCCAAGTGGATGTGGTCACCAGTGGCAACAATGTCAGCAGTCTTTTCCGAGACAAGCGCGGAACCTTAAGTCCCAGGAGCTTTTTCACATGCTGGTGGACTGGTTGTGTTTTGTTTATTTGTTTACAATTTCTTCTTTTTATTAAAAAATGTAGCAAATGTAGGTGCTGGAGAAAGTGAAACAATGGCATTAGTTTGAGGCAAACCTGCATGGCACAAGTGTCCCCACATTAATTCAAGGTTTAACCTGCAATTTCCCCCCATCCCTACTTTTCCAGGCATAGGTTCCTGTTGTGTTGAGAGAATTATGCCAGAATCAATAGGGATTTTGTGACTGGGATGGATGTCCCCCACAGGGCTAAATGAAGACTCATTTTACTTATGACTTAATGCCAATTTTACTTCTTTCTTAGCTCTGTTGTGAGAGATTGCTGGAGAACTAGTGGTGTTACCTCTGAGCAGCTTTATGGTTTATGCCCCAAGACACAATGAAAACAAGTGAAATAAAGCAAAGGGGGTGGGGATGGGGAGAGTCTATCATCATTTTTGCCAGTGGAATTGTTGTGCAATAGTCATGAGATAGTGGGATCCTGTAGATATAATTACATGCTTTCAAGTGTATGGTTTCCTTCTTTGGAATCAGAAATTTTGAGAGACACCATTGAGTAATACTTTGTACTTATATAACACTTTCCAGTCAAGGATCTCAGCATCAAGTTAACCTCGCAGAAATTCAATGAGGCGGATAAATATATTATCCCCATTTAAAATAAAATGAGGAAACGGAGGTGTAGAGAGATTGAGGGACAGATTTTTAAAGGAGCTCAGCACCCACAGACAGGGCTAGATTTTCAGAAAGGCTCAGCTCCGATTTAGGCACCAAAATAATTGGCCAGATTTTCAAAAGAGCTCAGCATGTTGGCCAGAAGTGTCATAATGAGGGCCACTGGGACCTGAAAAATCTGATCCTCAGTAACTTGTGCAAGATCAAGATCACACAATATTTCTTATATGTTTATGATATATTAGTCTCCAAATCCTGTTCTATAACCAAAATTCTATCCTACCTCCTATGTGAACCGTAGTAAGGAAACTGATCACAGTTCACTGCCATTATAAAAGGCCACAGATATTCATTTAACTGGCCATCTGGCCAATGGGATAGGCTAGTAGCAATGTTCATTGTCTCTCTCTAGTGATGTGAAAATCTTTTTTGTTGACATCTTGGGAAGGTTTTGGTTGTGTTTGAGAATCTCAGGAAAATCTCTTCCTTGTTATTCCAGTGATGAATAAGAAACCCACCCTTACAGTGCAACTTTGAAAATGTGAAGCTAAACCTGGCAACTATAGTGAAAGCGTCAACCATTTTATGATCAGCAAATGAAATCTACTGAAGCCACTAGGAGATTGCAATGTTTTTCATAACTATCTCACCTAGAGCCTTTACTGAGAATAAGTAGAATTCATACTGAAAATATTTTCTCAGGTTTTCATTAAAAGCCATTGATTTCTCATGGAACTAACAGAGTATGAAACAGTGTATAAAACCAATGCTGGGTTATTTCTGTTAGTGACACTGAGTCTGCAGAATATAAAATGATCTGTGACTTTCTGGAAGCTCAATATCTGTAGTAATTGGTACTGCAGAGTTTAATATTAAGTGGGGGATTTATGCAAGTCTGTATAAATTCAGTTGTCTTAAGCATAGGAGGGAAGTTGAATGCAGCAGTTAAACCTTGGAAGGAAGGAAGGACGAATGTGATGTGTTGTCCCTTTACATTCTGGAGAGAGTAATTAGTAAATTAAGTATCGGGGTAGCCGTGTTAGTCTGTATCCACAAAAACAACAAGGAGTCCAGTGGCACCTTAAAGACTAACATTTATTTGGGCATAAGCTTTCATGGGTAAAAAGCCTCTGAAGAGGTGAGGTTTTTTACCCAGGAAAGCTTATGCCCAAATAAATCTGTTAGTAAATTAAGGAAAAGACGTTTCCTGTTGAGACACTTACAGTCACTCAGTGGATCGTTGCATGTATTTATATGTATGTGTGAAGGTCTGTTCCAGGAAACTCAGTGCTTTAGAAGGATTATAAATCAGAAGGATTTTGCCACAGTCCTCCTTCATCCACACTTTCATCACCACCTTGCAATTCTGTTTGGAGGTGTGGACTTTGATAGTTTGTTTCCCTCTGCTTTCATTCATTTCGTCACTGAAATCAGTGTAAATCCGAGCTCCTGAGTGCTTGTGATCATTAAAGATCATGTAGCACATTTTTGTAAGAGTAGGGTTATTAGTCCTGCTGTCCAAGCCAAGTTCCAATTTGGGTAACTCCATTCTGTCTTACTAAATTCTTCCTGATATTGGATAAAATACTCTTCTTTACCTGTTATGGAGTTTTGCTGTCAGCTATTAAATAAGTGCAATATTTCACCCTAGGTGTGGCCATATTTCAGAAGTATTCTCTGCATATAGTTTTTCTATCAGTTTAAGTAATCCCAAAATAATGTATAATTTAGCTTTTATTATTGAAAAGCACTTTAGCACTGCCCATTGAAACATTGAAACCCCACTCCTTAAAAACTTAAGGTAAAATCCTGGCTTCCATAGTATTACATATATCCAAAAGTCATTTTACTGAACAACTTCTATTTTATACCTGTACTCAATGTTTCCAAGTTGGCCTGTATTCAAATATGCTCTTTCCCCCATAGCATCTTTACAATTTGATCCAACCAAGCAAGCCTGTATTCTGTCCCATGGGAGTGTCTCACTTTATTGAAAGCCAGAATGGTTCTGGGAGAAAAAGAAACACATACTAATTAAATGGATTTTGCTACCATTGAGAAAGGGTCCAATTCTGTTTTGACTTACACCAGAATTACACTAGTGTAACTCCATTGACGTAACTGATTTATGCCGATCTGAAAGGAGAATCAGGTCCCCTCTCAAATGTGAGGAGTATGTGGTAAGGGTTAATATTCAGGTACAGGAATTGTTAGATCCTTTTATTTGTCTCAGTAGAAAAGCACTCAGGAAGTGATTCAAGCTGTTTCATGGGCCTGTATGTACCTGTTGCTAGTAGCAGGAAATTAACTGAGGAGTGAATGCACTAAGGAGGGAATCTATCTTACTATTCCTATAGGAAGAGCTGTAATTTTCATTATAAGGGACATCTGCTGTATTTTCACTTTACTTTTTGTAGTGGAGAAGTGCACATACCTGTTGCTGAAGGGCATAATATTCATCACTATCCCAAATTCATCCCTCTCCTTTCAATGGAAAACTACTCCTTAATGTGGAAAATGATGGGGCTATCTTTATTTCTAGCTGACTGGAACAGTGTTTGGTGGGGGTGTCTTGCATTGAGTTGTGCCTTAACCGCTTCTGAAGGTTTTAATAAACAGGTTTTCAGTATGTAAGGTCAGATCTTCAGCTGGCATAAATCCACATAGCTTTCATAGTTGCTTGTAATATATATAATATGATGATGGAGCTACGCCAGTTTATGCTAACTGAATAAGGATCTGGCTCTTAATTTGAAAGAGACAAACCCCATCACCAACAAAAAACAGATTTTAATTTCTGATGAATAAAATGAACAGAAGGTAAAATCACTGGAAAGCATCCACTTTCAGGTATTTGCATTTTCAATAGAGACTTTCTTGAGTCACTGCCTAGTGTGAACTTGACTGGCAGTAGTATGAACCTGACCCCCATAGGAAGTGAGATGAGGAGCTGTGAGAAAAAATATGCCTTTATTATTCTTTTTTATTATTATTCTTTTTCTTTATTCCAATCTTTACAGGTAACTCTGCTTTTTTTTAAATCATGGAGTTTATAAATTGTGATTTCCAGCCTAACCCAGAAGCACAAGGTATAATTGCATTTTCAGAGCCTTAATTATAATTGTGTTAACAATGTAACCTTTTATAGATTTAACAACAACAAAAAAGGTTAAAATCCAGCTGTGTTCTCACATCCTGCACTAATTAGAATCCAATGGGCTACGTAATGCTAGACATTTAGGGCCCAATTCTGCTCTCTGATACATGCGTGCAACTCCCATTGACTTCACTGGGAGCTGAACATTCGTATCTGAGAGCAGAGTTTGGCTCTTATTATGGAAAATGTTTCTTTCCATAATCAATTTCTGAATGAGAGCTTTAGTTTTAGACTGTCCACAGCACTGGAGGGAAAAATCAACCAACTTAAGGCCAAATAAGACGAGGTAACCAATTGCATTGTTTGCCATGTGTTTCCAATCAATATTTCCTGGCCGCCTCCAAGACTTAGCCTGTCTGATTTCACTGCTGGTGTGAGGGCTGCAAGAAACAAACTGTATTAACCTCGACTGAATTACTCAGAGGCTTAAAGTGTGGTTTAAGTAGACTGAAGTCAGGGAAAATGTGAGGGGAGGCTTTTCTGACCTCATAGACATAGAGGACAAGTGCAAGTCTGTCAGCTCTCAGTAATGCGCTATGACATTTTTAGGGTCTGGGTGCATTGTGTCTGCTACTCTAAAACATTTTTCATCTGCTTAATTGAATTCATGCTGAAATATTTAGGCATTATAGTGGTTGGGTAGTTTTTCCCCTCTCAGCTTTAATGGAGGTTCAGTTATGGTTCATTGCAGGAGCTGGACTGCACTCTGAGGCCAGGGGAATAAAGGGAGGGTTTGCTGCTAAAGCCTTAGCCAGCAGCAACATCTGCAAGGAAAAAGAGTGGAAGCCCATTAAATGTTTCTTCCAGACACTGCTCCTGTGCCCGAAATGGGTAAGAGAATACACAGGTCAGTCTGTTACCAAGCAAAAAGAATAGGGTGCACTGTAACAAGGCAGTTATGTGAGAATTCACAAGGACGTTAGTGTGCTGTGAACAGATGTGGCCTTCTACTGTTTGCTTCTTTTCCACTCATCAGTTAAGCACATAGGTATATTACAGGATGAAATATGATGTGGGACAGAATCAACACCACACATTTGACTTATGCACATGCCCTATGTCAACAGTGTAACAGCATTTGAAAACAATTACCTGCTGTATCAGCAAGAATACTCACCATACTTGCTGACCGGTAAATACTGTGCCTACAAGGCCATATTTGTTAGAGGTTGATTCTGTTTAAGTTGTTGCAGCTATTAACATAAAAAGACTGCAACATATCTACGGGTACCTGCATAATAGTTCAGATGAAGCCATGATGGGGAGGGGAGTATTTTTCCTTGGCTTGAGTACACAAACCAGCTCTAGTGCTCATTGAAAATTGAAGATGTATTTTACTTGTATTTCTGTTTCACTGTCTAAACCGGATATACTTACCCAGATAATGCAAGGTAACATAATACAACATAGCATACCATTGTGTCAAGGAGCATGTGATTTTAGATGTGTGCTCTTAAATCTCCTAGTGAATTGACTGTTTCCCTGAGATAAGTACATAATTAAACTGATTTGTTTTTATGTAGTGTTAAGCTTTTGGAATTTGAGTTTAGGAGGTGAAAGAGGACTTAATTAAAAAAAAGAGGGGGGGAAAGAAGGAAACCCTCAAACAATACAGAAATTAGTAGATGGTTATTACAAATTCAGAAAAGAGCAGGAAATACATCTTTTTCCATAGTTTTTCTTCCTCTGACTTGTGGAAGCTGACATGTTATTTTTAAAAGGTGTATAGTCTACTGGAGCTCACAACAGAAGGAGTCCATGGTATTAGGAGCCACTGTTAGCCAGAAATGCATTAAAACACCAGCATGAAAATATTTTTATCTATATATAACTTTGTAATCTACATGTCCCATTTGGGGGCAGGTTCTCAGGTGGTATAAATTATTGTACCTCCATTAAAATCAATAGAGTGATATAATTTATATCAGCTGAAGATCTGGTTCAGGGAAAAGATTTAGGCTACATGAGTCCCCTTCGCTGGGTTTCAGAGGCTGGGCTCCAGCCCGAGGGGGATTGTCTACACTATTGCTATTTGTAGCCCCATAGTGCGAGCCTGAGTCAGTTGACCTGGGTTCTGAGGCTTGCTGCTGTGGGGTCTTTTTTGCAGTGTAGACACACCCAGAGATCTTAAGAACATAAGAATGGCCATACTGGGTCAGATCAAAGGTCCATCTAGCCCAGTATCCTTCAGAGACGGAAGTCTTGATTCTTCTCTCACTTTGGACCTGATTCTTCTCTTGCTTATATCAGTGTGAATCAGGAGTAACTCAACTAAAGTCCGTGGAGTTATACTGATGTAAAGGATCTTGTTCAAACCTGCGACACATAGTTATATAGAATAAGAGCCTGGGCGAATAAAATCTCCATGATTAGAATGAATCCATGGATAATATTTCTACATGGTACAGAGATGCTTCGAAAGCCAGGAGAGGTGAAAAGGTTGGTAGGGTAAAAAAGTTGTGGTCAGGTCTCCCGCTCCCACACCCTTGTTCTGGACAATTTTACCATGAAATATTTTTTGGCTCACAGCCATAGGCAGTAATAATATGCCTATCATTAAGGAGGGCATTGCATAATTAATATATTTTTCACTTTGTATATTATAGAATTTAGATTCCATGGCAATAAGCATTTTAAAAATTAATATATAAAATAAATAAATAAGCAGGGTGCATAGGATAGAGGGCTGAATTCTACACCAGATAAAGTCAACAGGAGTTTTGCCATGGACTTCAAATAAAGCAGGATTGGGCTCACAATTACTGACAACCCTTAGGAGTAACTGGCACCCAAAGATGTGGGATCTGATAATTTTGAAGTATCATATTTGTAAAATTGGGCCTATTTATTTCTACTTTAAAAATCATGAAAACTAAAATGTTAGATTTTAAAGCTGCACGTAGTACTTTGTGGAAAGGCTAATACAAATCCTTTATTTTAGGACATCCTATGGTTGTCTTTTTCTGCAGGCCGAAATGATAACTGGTCTGCATCAAAGGCTATGTCTATACTGGAGACCTCACAGCAGCACAGCTGTACCGATGCAGCTGCACTGCTGTAAGATCACTTGTGTAGCCGCTCTATGCTGATGGAAAAGAGCACTCCCGTCAACATAATTAAACCACCCCCAGTGAGTGGCAGTAGCTGTGGCAGCAGGAGACGCTCTCCCGCTGACACAGCGCTGTGCACACTACCACTTATGCTGGCAAAACTTATGTTGCTGAGGGGTGAGTTCTTTTCATGCTGGTGAAAGTTCATTCTACCTTTAACTCACCCCACTGTGCATAGGTATTTCAGTCCATGCTGTAAGTACAGTAAGTGTTCACTGTTCTTGTACCTTTTGCAGAACCTGTTCTAATGCTTCTGGCTAAGAACAGTGTGACTAGATATAAATCATAGGACAAGAATCTCTCTTCTGCTCTGATTCCTTTGTACTTAGGCTGGTGTTCAACCAGAGCTTCGATAGCCAGTACTCTGGACCCTGGGCTGGAATAGTAGCCATAGTCTCTGCAACACCCCATACAGAGGTATATGACGATTGAACCCTTGTTAATCACTGATCTACTAGCCACATCCTGGCCCCTCCCTTGAAGAACACAATGCCCCCACCTGTTCACTAGCCTTTGCATGCCTGATCATGCCTCCCATCTCTGTACTAGAGAATCACTGTGTATCATGGAGAATAGATCCAGCAATAGCGATTAGCCAAGATGGTCAGGGATGCAACCCCATGCTTCAGGTGTTGTCCCTAAATCTTGAACTGCCAGAAGCTGGGACTGGATGACAGGGGATGGATCACTTGAAATTGCCCTGTTCTGTTCATTCCTTCTGAAGCATCTGGCATTGGCCACTAGCAGAGACAGGATACTGGGCTAGATGGTCCATTGGTCTGACCCAGTATGGCCGTTCTTGTATTCCATGGGTGAATGGTATGGGTGAATGGTATGTGGCCCCAAGTGCTTGTTTCTTTTTGGTGCACTTAGCATGAGACATTGAGGATTTTCTTATTCTCCAGGGCTAGATATTGCAAGCATTTCTTGCCTGGTACAACAGCATTAGTAAAAGCAAGGAGTATTCTTGGGCCTGAACTCATGACCCTTGGCTATTGTGGGTGTAGGACACAGTTGTGTGAATTGGAGCATGCCACAATGATAGCTTCCAGCATCCTGCCCTCAGTGAGTTATTTTTATTTTCTTTATACACAATTACTGGCTGAAAACCTTGGCTGAGATTTTAACCAGGAGGAGCATGTTTTAAAGATTTATTTTTCCCTTTTGAAGCCAAAATTAACTTTTGCAAGAGTTAATTGATACCTATAATGTATTCTATTCAGTGCTAAAATGTTTCTTACAGGCATCAAAAACTATTACAAGTATTGCTGCTGTTACAAATCTTCAGTCAGAGAACAGATCTTAACTTCTCATTGTAGACATTTATATTTGGCAATTCAGAACAGAGAATATTCAATTCATAGGGTGAAATTTAGCTGAATTAAAGCCAATTGGAGTTTTGCCATTGACTTCAGTGGGGCCAGGACTTCAGTTACTGATTTTAAGATTGAAGGGGACCATTATGATAATCTGATTTGACTTCCTGCATAATATAAGCCATAGAATTTCATGAAGTGATTCCTGCATCAAGCCCATAACTTCCAGTTGTGCTAAAGCATCTCTTTCAGAAAGATATCTAATCTAACAACACTTCATCCTGCAGTCCCCATGCAGACAACATTCCCTGTGACAGAGGGATATGTTTTGTAGAGAGAATGCAGGATCAAACCCAACAGACTAACCTCTCCTTATATAAATCTTTTCGGAAAACCCGTTGCAACACCTCCAAGAAACTTGCTGGCTAAGTCATCTATTTGCATATTTTATTTATTTATCTCATGAGTAAATGGCTCATCTATTTGGAAGAGGCGTGTGTAGCAAATGAACCTGTAAAACTAATAAGCCTATCATCACCTTGATTGCTTTGCTTATATGTTACATCCTTCTCCCCTCACCTTTGTCTGTTCTTGTCTTCTTGGGGCAGGGCCTGTGTTTTCCTCTGTGTTTGGAAAGCACCTAGTGCACTGTAGGTGCTACAATAATAGCAAGCAACTGAATACTGACAAAATGTAGACGTGCTTGTATACCAGTGTTAGAATTCTAAATACTAAGATGGGTGAATAAGAGTGCCTGGCATTAGGTGAGGATATTGATATAATAGGCATCACAGAAACTTGGTGGAATGAGGATAGTCAATGAGACATGGTAATACCAGGGTTAGGGTGACCAGATGACAAAAACAAAATATCGGGACAGCTGGGGGGGCAGGGCACCATCGGGATGTGGGACAAACAGCTGAATATCAGGACAGTCCCGATTTGATCGGGACGTCTGGTCATCCTAACCAGGGTATAAAATATATAGCAACAATAGAGTGGGTCATGCTAGTGAGGGAGTGGCACTATGTGTGAAAAAAAGCATGGAGTCAAATAAAAGTAAAAATCTTAAATGACTTGAACTGTGCCAGAGAATCTCTATGGGTAGAAATTCCATGCTTGAACAATAAGAATATAGCAGTAGGAATATTCTACCGACCACCAGACCAGGATGGTGACAGTGACTGTGAAATGCTCACATACAAAGGTAGAAAACACAATAGTAATGTGAGATTTCAGCTATTTCTATATTAAGCAGGTATATGTCTCCTCAGGAAGGAATGCAGAGATAAAATTTCTAGACACCATAATGGTCTGCTTATTGGAGTAGCTTATCCTGGAACCCACAAGGGGAGAGAGAATTCTTGATTTAATCCTAAGTGGTGCACATGATCTGGTCCAAGAGGTGCATATAGCTGAATTGATCAGTAATAGCGACCATAATGTAATTAAATTTAATATCCTTATAGGAGGGAAAATACCAAAGAAATCCACCACAGTAGCATTTAATTTGAAAAGGGGGAACTATACAAAAATGAGGACACTACTTAAATGGAAATCTAAAGGAACAGCCATAAGGGTGAAATGCCTGCAAACTGCTTGAAGACTATTGAAAAACACCATAAGAGAGACTCAAACTAAACGTATACCCCAAATAAAAAAACAATAAGAGTAAAAGAGGTGGTTAGAGACAAAAAAGCATCCTCTAAAAATTGAAAGTCAAATGCTATTGAAGAAAATAGAAAGGGGCATAAACTCTGGCAAGTCAAGTGTACAAGTGTAAGGCAGGCAGGCCAAGAAACATTTTGAAGAGCATCTAGCTAAAGACACTGAAACTAAAAGCAATTTTTTTAAAGTACATCAGAAGCAGGAAGCCTGCCAAACAGTCAGTGGGTCCACTGGATGATCAAAATGCTAAAAAGGAGCACTCAAGGAAGACAAGGCCATTGCAGAGAAACAAAATGGATTATTTGCATCTGCCTTCATAGCAGAGGATGAGGGGGAGATCCTCACACCCAAGCCATTCTTTTTGGGTGACAGAGCTGAGGAACTATCCCAGATTGAGGTGTCACTAGAGGTGGTTTTGGAACAAATTGATAAATTAAACAGTAATAAGTCACCAGGACCAGATGGTATTCAACATGTGTTTTGAAGGAACTCAAAGATTGCAGAACTACTAACTGTGGTATATAATGGCCATGAGGTCCACTCACCACTAGGGTGCCTCCTCCTGCTGCTCTGAGGATTAGTTCTGTCCAGGTTCAGCTCTGCCACATGTTGCACACCCTGCCGCTTCTCTCTCTCACTTTGTGTGACTCCCGGTGCTCTCCCTTCATAGCTTGGTCCTCTGGCCAGGTCACTATGTATTTCCTACCTTCTGAGATATCAAAGTCTTTCTGTAGAAACTGTCTCTGGAAGTCTTCTCATTCACTGTCCAGATGGTGCCACTTCCCCATTGGCTGGTAGGGGAAACAAGGCCCACCTTGTATTGTGGGTTCCAGCTCAGGGACTCTCTAATCAGCAGCCGAGCTCTGCACCATCTTAAACCTCACTGCATTTCCTTGAGCCTTTTCCTACATCCTGTCCCATAGGTTTTCCCCCTTCCCTCTGTAAGGTCCTGAGAGTGGCTGCATGCTTCCTCACAGCAGCACCTTTCTGCTGCCAGCTTCCTGGCTTTATACTAGCCCCACTTGTTTCTTCTCAGCTGGGCTCAATTATTCAGGGAATAATTCCCCTAAGCCATAGCCTATTTGGTTAATTGTCCTGTTCTCAGCCTCTTCTAGGCTAGTGCAGGGTAAACATCCCATCACAGTAATCTGTTGCTTAAATCAGCCTCTGTCCGAGTTGACTGGAGGGTAACTAATGTAACATTGATTTTTTAAAAAGAGAAGCAATCCGGGCAGTTACAAACTGGTAAGCCTAACTTCAATACCAAACTGTTTGGTTGAAATTATAATAAAGAACAGAATTATCAGAGACATAGATGAACATGAATTGTTGGGGGAAGAGTCCACACAGCTTCTGTAAAGAGAAATCATGCCTCACCAATCTTTTAGAATTCTTTGAGGATGTCAAAAAGCATGTGGACAAGGGTGATCCAGTTGATACAGTGCACTTGGACTTTCAGAAAGCCTTTGACAAGGTCCCTCACCAAAGGCTCTTAGCAGACTAAGCAGTCATAAGCTAAGAGGGAAGGTCTTCTCAGTAACTGATTAAAAGATAGCAAACAAAAGATAGGTATAAAATGGCCAGTTTTCACAATGGAGAGAGATGAATAGCAAGGTTGCCCAAGGATCTGTACTGCAACCAGTGTTGTTCAACATAGTCATAAATGATCTGGAAAAGAGGGTGAACAGTGAGGTGGCAAAATTTGCAGCTGACACAAAATTATTCAAGATAGGTAAGTCCAAAGCAGATTTTGAAGAGTTACAAAGAGATCTCACTAACTGGGTGACTGGGCAACACACTTGCAATTGAAGTTCAGTGTTGATAAGCGCAAAGTAATTCACGTTGGAAAAGTCATCATGGAGAGTTCTTTGAAAACATCTGTTCAGAGTGCAGTGGCAATCAAAAATCTAACGGGATGTTAGGAACCATTATTAAAGTGATAGATAATTAAACAGAAAATATCATAATGCCAGTATATAAATCCATGATACACTCACACTTCGAATAATGTGTCCAGTTCTGGTAGCCCCATCTCAAAGAAGCTATATTAGAATTGGAAAAGGTACAGAAAAGGGCAACAAAAATGATTAAGGCTATGGAACAGCTTCTGAATGAGGAGAGATTTAAAAGACTAGAACTGTTCAGCTTAGAAAAGAGATGACAAAGGGGGAATATGATAGAAGTCTATAAAATCATGAATGGTATGGAGAACATGAATAGGAAGTGTTATTTACTCTTTACATAACACAAGACCTAAGGGTCACTCAATGAAATTAATAGGTCGCATGTTTAAAGTGAACAAAAGGAAGTATCCTTTGCAAAATGCACTGCCATCCTGAGAAACTTACTGCCAGGGGATGTGAAGGCCAAAAGTATAACTGGGTTCAAAAAAGAATTAGATAAATTCATGGAGGATAGGTCCATCAATAACTATTAGCCAAGATGATGAGGAATGCAACCCCATGTTCTGGGTATCCCTAGCCTCTGGCTGCCAGAAGCTGAGGCTGGATGACAGGGGATGGATCACTCATCAAGTTGCCCTGTTCTGTTCCTTTCCTCTGAAGCATCTGGAACTGGTGCAGGATCAGAAGACAGGATACTGAACTAGATGGACTATTGGTGTGACCAATATGGCATTTCTTGTATTCTTATAATAATTAATAATAATAATAGGCCAAATTCAGTGCTGGCATAACTCCACTGAATTCAATGGAGTTGTACCAGGGCTGAATTTGGTATGCCACATATAAAATGTAAACAGATTTGACATAATGCATACATTTATCAAGGGTCAGAAAACAAGTGTAGTCCGTTTCTCCAGGATCCAGATAAGAATTAAGACACCCTTACTTTTTTGAATAAGCTATTATTTCTCTGAACACTGAGACACTGGTACAGATGACACTGTATCAAATTAATTGTTGGTGTAACTGTGCTGTGCTCAATGGAGTTACATCAGGAATGAATTTCTCTCCCTGTCTTTGTTTTCGCGAAAGAATAAAATCATCCATCAGTAGCAGTTTTTAAATTAACTTGAATCATTTCTGGATGGTTGCATTCTAATTCTCTTAGCATGCAAGCGACACCTGTGAGCAGGGCCTATCCCTTACAAGCTTTGTTCTGATTTATGCAGTCAATAAACTGCTTGTGAATTAAGTTATCACACCTAATTGTTTACTTGTTACCTTCTGCTGATGTATAATCACATGGCAGCATGACATGAACATAGATGTTCCTTGTCTTTCCTTTATTCATAATACTGAATATGGAGATGCTGTGGCATTTCATTATTGAATGTGTAAAGTGTTTTGAACTCCTCAGATGAAAAGTGCTTTTTAAGCACTAAGTACTATTATAACTGCCTATCCAGCAACAAAACTTAAGCATGATCTGCTGGAGCAAAGGTTTATATAAAATAAAAATAAACATTTTGTTTAGCATTTCTGACTGTAGAAGCTTTACCCTGCTTCATGCTGCGAGATACAGGAATCAGCAATCTGGCATTGCAATCCATTGTTCTCAGTTTCAACATGGCAGAAGGTAATGACATGATAATCGCTGAAAGGTTAATCTGTTTCCTAAAATAACAGTAATAGGACAATAGGATTTTAGGGTTACATTCATGGTGGATGTAACTGAAATGCACCCTTGCTGTCTGCCTTTAGTTAATATGAGAAATATTTAGATACATTTTATAAATAACACAATGAAGTTGGCCTCACTACACCCCAGAGTAGTGCTGAGTCTTCTATATCACTTCTGGTATGACATTTTGTTGTATTTACATATTTGCAGTAACTAGTATTTAGTATTGATATGTTGAGTTTTTATTATTAGGAAAATGCAATTAAAAATTATTTAGCTGAAGGCGAAAGCATTACTTGTTCCTGCTATCTACAGATTTCCATAGAGATTCTTTATTACACATTCATCTTTTGCACCAAAAAATACCCTGAGAAATCTTATGTGGAGATCATCTTATAAAGAAACTGATTGGAAAATTATTAGTCTCTCTGTCTGAAGAAGTAATTAAATAATCTATCATTAGAATGGAAATGTGTACACATGGCTCCTGTGTTCAACTAAAACCACTTTGGGCCAGATTCTGCTGACATCAGTGTAAATCCAATATAATTCCATAGTTTCCTGTTATGGAATTACTCTAGATTCACACTGGTATCTCTGGGAGGAGAATCTGAGCCCAAGATGTATATATAGTGCAATTTTAGACTAGTATATGGCAAGCTGTTAACTTAATATTTTGGATTCATACTTTAAAATAGGCTTGTCAGCATTTTTCCAGTATTCAGCTGAGAAGATTGGACAAGATAAGAGCCCTGTAGCTCCTGCATGATCAGGCAGAAATGTGCGTATCTCTCTTCTTTCTGAGGCAGATGTTTAAAACATTTTTGACTAATTATGATGGAAGAACTCGTGCTTAGAGAGCAAAGACAGGGCTCACTCATCAGGCTGTCAAGAAAAGCAGAAAGTTTTAAATGGCACCCGGGCTCAGAAACCAAAAAACGGACTGTCCGGGTAAAACCCAGATGGGTGGCAACCCTGTAAGTATGGTCACAAGATACAGCATAAGGGAAACAACAGCTGGGTATAATGCGTGATCTGTTTCTTTTCCATCCTGATAATAGGATGGAAACATATTGCTCTGCTATAGTCCTTACAGTGAATGAGCAAATACGTTATATGAATTGTACTGGATTTGAAATACCATTTTTACGCTTGTTGGCAATGTTTCTTTCCTTTGTATATTTTATGCTCATACAGAGCTTTAAAGTTAGAAGCTGACTATATTTCAAGACTACTTGGATAAACAGTGATTCAGTAGTACTAGGTAAATCATGTACATATGTACAATCAAATGTCTCAACTAACTAAGAAAAACTAGTCCCATTGACTTCAGTGGATCAGGCCTATGTTTCTCAGAGGCAGACTGCACATGCATAAGTAGAATATATTCTTATATGTTTTTATTAAGACCATATATACTGAGTTTTGTGGAGTGCATGACTCTATGGTTAAAAATTGTAAACTTTTTAATACTAGTCCACAAAATGGGCTCAACCTTACTGAAAAGTACAATAGAATTGTATAGAAAGTAATAGCTTTTCTATAGGCTTTTTTGAAACATCCAATAGCATTTCATAGGCTGGCTAACATTATAGAAAGGATGTCAGTCTGTATTAAATCAAATGGAATGGGACTGCAACATTCATGTAAAATAGTGGAGAAATACAAATAACATGGGTCCAGGTTAATGTAGTTTTTTTGAATCTTAATTAATTCATATTTATAAAGTACTTCACCATCCTTGAATATAAGAGATTATACAAATGCAAAATATTATTAATAGTAAGTATTATCCCTTATTTGCCTGTACTTTTTCTTCAGTTTAGTATGTTTAATTTATTGGGGCTGTTCACACAGACCATTTTTTGCTAGCTCACTGTTGAATTCTGTATGCAAGTCTAAAATGACTGCTTATTGCAGCCCTCTTCTACACCCACACTGTCTGATTGCCTCGGCTCTCTAAGCATGTTAAAGCTTGACATCCTGATTCAATCACATTCTGATTTTGCAATAATATAAACCAGAATGGTGCATCAAGAGAGAAAGCTGCCAATTTTTATAAGCATTAAAACACACCCAGGCAAGTTTACTGTATTGTTCTTGGGACGCGAAAAAAAAAATTGTTTGCACAATAAAATATTTTGAGGGCTGACTCCAGCCTTTCCTGTCTCCTCCTTTGTTTTCCGGATACATCAGCAGATGTCTATGGAAGTGCTGAATCTGTATCTTGAATGACCTTCGCAATTGAGGAAGGTAAATCACTTCTGGCAGGAGGCTTGCCAGAATATCTCTAGAGGTTCTATTGCTATTCAGTGTAAGCAAATCTAATTACAGATGAATCTTTAGGATGGAGTTATTTCTAATGTTTTAGTTAGCAACTTGCATCACCACAGTACTTGGTGTTTAAACTTTGGTGCTTTCTCAGAAGATGAAAAATTTGCAAGTGATTAAGACCTTAGTTCTGAAGTAGTTTAAAACCACTTTAGACCTTACCTCCCTCCCCATTGGGCTGTATAGAATAAAGATGGATTGGATTGAATTGTGTTGTGAAAAGGTATGTTTTTGATCTAAATAACTGGATGTTCATACAGTGTGATTTGGTGTGGAAAACTCTGGAGGCTGGTGCAGAATTCTCACTGAGTTAAATGGAAATTATTGGCACAGAGTGCTTGCAGGATTGGGCCCCTGAGCAATAGGCTATATAGTAAAATTATTCCATTGATTAAATAAAAAGTCTTCCAGATAGTGGCACTTGGATATTAGCTGAGTAAACATCAGCAGAAATGTCAAGCCTTGTACTTTGACCTAAAGCAGCTTAGACAGAAATCTCATAGCAACATCCGTTTCAGCAAACGTTGTATGCTAGGAACTCAGTATGATGCATTTCCAGATAAGAGCAGCTCTGCATAAGTTTTGAATAATAATACTACTATTTATAATGTGTACGGTGCTTTTTATCTTCAAAGCACTTTAAAAACATTAACTAATTAATTGCACAGTGGTGGAGCATACCATGTGGATGGGTGCATGGAGAGTGTTAGATGATCTTGTGATTGGATGAGGTCTTGGAAAACTGAATGATCTTAGATTCATTCAACCAGCATGTACCCCTCCCCTCCGCCCCCAAAGCCTATATCATTAATTTTGAATGTGGAATTCTTAATCGCTTGGATACTGGGCTAAATTCTGCTTTGAGCTACCCTAGTATAACGGCAGATTCCGACCTGCTGTCTTTATGGATTCATGCTTGCTGCCCTGTATATCATTAATGATACAATATATCAGTTATTATTTATTTAAACAAATCATGCTTGAAAGAGTACCAAAAAATAACCTAAAGAGTGGGTGAGCAGTTGCTTATCCCATTCTTATTCCACGATTATCATAGATACTTATATGAACATTTAATGTGACACTAGATAACGACACTCTCCTCCAGTGTATACTGCTGTTAGTGACAGAACATGTGTAATACAGTGGTGCACATTTTAATGGAAGTGTCCTTATAGTAAGTCACATACTGGAAGCAGATTTATTTGGGGGAAGAAGTGGGGTATCTTTATTTTCATTAGGCAGCAATTCATTTTTGTTTAGCATAGTCTGATAGACATACCAGTCCCCGATTTGGATCACATACCGTTTCTACGCTGGTGTAACTCATTGATCTGATTGAAGTTACTCCAGATTTATACTAATATGAGCTCAGAATCAGGTCTGCCAAACTGGAGCTGCACTGCCATTTTACATATCACTTACATGAAGCACAAACTGATGACTTAACAATGACTGCATGTGGTTTAACTTGTCAGTAACACTAGCATATTTGCTTCTGTCATATCCAGAAAGCATAAACATAAAATCTGTTATACTGAATGGGCTTTGCTTCATCAAATTTAACTTCTAGATTAGACATCCCAAGTCTGAATATTAAACCCTTGATTATCTGCAGAGGTAATGAGTATGGCTAAGATTTTGTCACAGATATTTTTAGGAAAAGTCAGGGACAGATCACAGGCAATAATGAAAAATTCCTAAAAAGATCCATAACAAAATGGGGAGCCTGAGCATCTGCTGGTGGGCTGGGAGCTCCAGGGCCCCCCACCACCCATGGATGCTTGGAGCTCCAGGGTCCCCCCTGCCACCCAGGGCGACTGGAAGCGGTGTGAGTTCCCCCTGCCGCCCGCAGGGGCCGGTAGCTCTGTTGTTTCCCCTCCTGCTGCCCATGGCAGCTGGGAGTTTCAGGGGTTCCCCCCTGCCACCTGCGGCGGCCAGGAGCTCTGGGGGTGCCCCCTGTCAACCAGGATGGCTAGAAGGAGTGCGGATCCCCTGTACCACCCACGGTGGTGGGAAGCAGCGGGGGTCCCATGCCTGCGGTGGCTGGGAGCTGTGGCGGTCCGCCTGCTGCCCGCGGCCCCTGGGTAACCCACAGCTCCCTGCCTCTGCAGGTGGCAGGGGATCCCGCAGCTCCCAGCCGGCACTGGCTGAAGTCACAGAGGTCTTTGGAAATCACGGATTCCGTGACTACTGTGTCCTCCATGACTAAATCGCAGCCTTAGTAATGGGTAATACTGAAATCATTTGGCCATAAGATGCTTTTATAGTAATGCAGAGAGCCATTGGAATTATAATTTATGGAAGAGGGTTTAAATTGCCTTCTCTGATTCTTGCTTGAGCTTCTGTCAGCAGTGTGAGAGGATGCTGTGGTGTTCCTTGCATTCTCTGCATTAGACCCCTAGTCAGCAAGGTAGGTAAGCCCTTACCTAATTTCATGCGCAAGAATAGACCCATTGACTTCAGTGCGTTAGAGGACTATAGGCCTTTTATCCCTAAGCTTTTATATGTGAAATAGATTATCTAGTTCCACAGATACAGGGCTTCAGAGGAAAGGTCCCTGACAAAAGTACAACTTTTGTACCATTGCCCTTGTTACATTTGGCACAAGCCTTGGGAAATAGCAATTCATTGTGCACCAGAGTGAAATGTTTTCTGTACCAATCACTTGTGTTAGAAAAGATACACTAGAGAACTTTGGGGAGACAAAACATAAAAGCTTTGAAATGCAAACAGAAGGTGATAAAGATGTTTGAATGTAGATTCAGTACAGCAAATAGAAACCAGCAACACTGTAAATACTTAATTTTCATAGGGCTGCTTTTCTGGTTCAAGAGGCAACAAAAGAAAGACTTTTCTGGGCTGCTCAAGGTTCCTCCAGAGTTTGGGCTCAGAATTCCCCATTATGGAATCACATTATGAATGATAGTTCTACTTTTTGATCACTGAGATTGCCCAATGTGTGTTGCGATAAACAACCATAGCATTTAGACAACTGGAAAAAGAAAATCCTTCGTTGAATCCAGTGAAGTGATGCCTTTTTTAAGATGCTGGAAGGACTGAACAAGTTGAGTGAATCCTAGTTCCCTCTCTGTGTGTAGAGTTTTATTGTGTGGTTATCGCAGGGTGAATTCATTTCTCTGCTAAGGGACATCTCAAGGTCTATGCACGTCTAAAGTTCTTTTCATATTTCTCTGTCTCATTTTTTTACCCAGAGTCTTGTTCTGAGTGGTGCTGATTCTCTGCAACTGCCACTGAAGTGAGTTTCAGCTGCAGGTACTCAGCAGCTGTTCACAGCTTCTGAGGATTGGGCCTCTCATGAAAGGGTGGGTTTTTTTAAGGTTGTATTCAGTTGAGCATCAATCAGTCACTCACACAGAGAAATGGATGCTTTTAATATGTTAACTGTTTTACAGCTTGGATTAAGAAACTGGACTTTTTATATTTGGGAATGGGGTACATTATAACATTACCCAATTTTTAAATCATTCTGGAATTCAGATGGGAGAAGCAATTTAATTGTAGCAACTAAAGGGGGCTAACTGTTAGGCAAGTTTAATTCTTACTGTTTGTTTTGCTTAAGAGGAATTGGGTGGGCATGGATGTAATCTCTTCTCTGAAGAGAGCAGTTCTGCACCTCTGGATCTGAGCAACATTTCCACATGTAACTCTAAATGTTAAAAGGAGGCCTTGATCTCTCTCTTTCACTCTCAAACACCCCCCCTTCCCCTGCCCTTTACCCACTAAGGTTTGGAATTCTGGGCATCTCATTTTCAAATGTTATTACATCCCTACAAAAGGAGGGGTACATGCAAATAAGTAAAAATATAGGGTGGAATCCTAGTCCCACAAATGGAGTTTTACCACTGACTTCAATGGGTCCAAAATGTCACCCATTAAGAACAACATATAAACAGATTAGAATATGTTATATTAAAACTCAGCTATGCCTTTGAGCTTCCTCTTTTTTGCCACAGTAGATACATGACAAGGGGCCTCATTCTGCACTGTGGAAACAAAACTTGCACTGACTTCGATGGCAATAGGATTAAGCCAAAAATAGGTAGGAGAAATGTTTTTCTTCAATACTATTTTGCAATCAATTGAAAGCTAAAACAATAGGAACTAGTATTCAAATCTAGTTGACAATATCCTTTCCCACCGTTTTTCCTTTAGATTTTTAAAGAACATGTAGGGTCCTATCCTGACTTTGTTTACTCACTGAGCAACTCCCCATTAACATGCTGTGTAGCTTTTACTGAGACTCCATCAAAGACTCAGGAGTGCTGCCTAATATACATATGGGGTTTGAGAGTAAAATGTGTCCAGTGCTGGAACACAAACTTCCAAACATCCTGTCTGAAGCAGCAGTGTCCCAGTGGAATGCTGGCTGTTAACAGAATTCCACTGGTTTCCTCCACAGCTCAGAAGAGGCAATGGCTGCCAGAAAGGAAAGGGTTAAACTTTATGGATCATTTATATTTGATTGAATAGCATAGAATCATTAGGTTCATTTTAGTATAGGACACAATGGCTCCTGTCTTCTGCTAAATTAAATCATGACAGCCCTTGATCAGTGGTAATAGCTCTGCATTATTCATAATTTCCCAGTATTCTTGGCCTAATAGGGTTTATGAAGTGTTTATGTCTTTTCCCTAGAAACCAATAATAAATCTTTCTGTAGTTTCATTTGAATAGACAGAATTTTTGATATACCTTTGGAAAAGAGAGTGGTCATAGCAATGTTAAAATTTTTAAAGCTTAAGTGGAGGAAAATGTGAGAATGAAATAGATAATAAAATTATAGGTAAACCTAAATAGAGAAGTAGCATGACACAGGTAACAGGGAGCTATAATTAATGAAACCTGTACACACAGACATTAAGGGTTCTGATGACAATGTTGTGACCATAAGAACAAAGTACCAACAACTTGTGATGTTGTCTGCAAAATCCTAAAATGTGTGTAAAGTTTTATTAATGGCTTTCCTGTTATGTCAGATATTGTATCAGATACTTCCTGTTGTCGTGTCAAATATTTTTGATGGATATCACCCAATTTTAATTGGAAAAACATCTTTTATTAAAACATTCCTCTGTCCTCATGCCTGGTTTTCTTCAGAAGATTGAGTGTCTTGGAGAAACACAGAAAAAAACGGAACATGAAAATCTGTTCTCACCTACACTCAGATTTCACGTAAGTGGGTTTTGTGTGGGTGGAAACCAAGAGAAGAATTTGGCCCAATGATTTTAAACATGCAGCTGGACTTCAAGGTAAGGTTGGGTGGTGAAATTCCAGTCAATTGTTACACAGTTTACTTTAGTTCATTTCCATACCACAGTCTTACTGGATAATAGGCTGTAAAAGCTCCATTGGGTTTTTCTCACTCTTTAAAAATGTAGCATGTAGCTATACTGTGAGCTACCAGTAGAATTTTGCTGTATCCATTAAACATATAATAAAATAGACATTGTGGAAATAGGCTTCTGTTTGGCTGAGAAAAGGTGTCATCTTTGCAGGTGATATTACTGCACCGACTGTGACAATGTTCATCTCTCCATTAAAAGCCCATAAAATTATCAGTGTACCTGTACTTTCTGAATAGATACCCACATTCAACCACCTGCCCTTTAAGGATCACATTTTAGGTGAGTATACAATCCAGCCTTTGATTTGGTTGTCTCTTAGGTTTATGAAGAGAAACAACACCACTCTTGTTAGAGACTCTGATACCTCTCAACTGTTTATATTCCTTCTATTTTTTTTTAAATCTTATCTAATGTAATGGTGAGTGTTCTTTCTCATTTTTGCTTTAAATGTCCAATCTTTTTCTGAATCCTGCTAAGATCGTGGCCTCTGATATTTCTTGTGACAGTGAGCTCCACACGTTAATTATGTGTTGTTTAAAAGAGTATTCCTTTTATCAACTCTAAATGTGCTATCTTAGTTTTGTAGTAGAAATGTGTTTTTTCCACAGTTTGTCTGTGGAAAGAAAGCCGGGGGCTAAAATGAGTTAACTCTAACAATCAGTTTTTCCCGTAGTTTTCAGAAGACACTTGATGCCAGACTAAATAAAACACTGCACATAAACCAGTCAAGGCTTTGCCATTCATGAACTTTTTAATCATCTCAAACTCATGATAATATATACAACCTTAGTCATTGCCATGTTTCCCTTTCTTATCTTCTTTGCAGAACAGTAAAACATTTCCCAAGATTTCAGTCCATTTGGAGGGTGGCCCTATTCCTTCTGATTTTTCCGCCTCTTTTGGTAGGCCTTAAAGTATCAGAAAAACAACATACTTGTGAAAATTGTCTTCATATGAATGGCTGAAGATGCACCTTAGAAGATTTCCCAGTCACAGATCAAGAAGTGCCATCTCTTCAGGTGGTCTGTCAAGTCTCAAACAGCCACCTTGATCCTATATTGGGCTTTCTTGAAGCTCATAAATGTGCCACTGGTGCAGCGGCTGTCTCAATCAGAGAAACTGCCAGCTTTGCTGAAGGAAGAGAGATATAAAAATGAGTGTTTTGTTAAAATGTGTGGCGTGTGTATGAAATGTGTATGAAAGGCAGAATCTCTCAGCGTGATAATTGCATCATTCAGGGTTCCCTTTTAAAGCCCTCTCACCCCACCGTGTTCCTAACAGTATGTAACAATGGATGCTGCTTAGTCTGACAAGGAAAAATATCATTATATAATTAATAATCTTCCCACTTAGGGTCTGTCTGTAGTAGAAAAATGTTGCTGACAGTGGTTGTCAACAGTTGGTCTCCCTTGGCATCTGATCAACTGGTGCAGAAAATGGTTTACTGTAATGCAAATGAGACAAAAGCATATTCCATGTTACAGAAAGCATGGTTGCAACCTTGTGGAAATGGGACTCAGTCATACTTTCTGCAGTGGTGCTGAGAACGCTTTTGTCCTGAATACACTAGCAATAAAATGGTTTTCAACACCTGCTGAGGGGAGCCAGCAAGGGGCATAGTGCCGACAACCATTGTCAGCAACAGGTCATTTTACTAGTGTAGACTGAGCATAAGGGTTCTACCCAGGAGCTTTGTACATTATTTCAGAGCTTTTATTGGAGTGACGGGCAGTAGGCTGCTTTAGTTTAAAAGTATTGGCGTTTTCAGTGTCACCCCTATTTTGAAGGGGCTCAAGTCAAAAAATCTACTGCTGTTTTTAGATGCCATAATGTTTTCAGTTTTCAGTTTGTTTTTTTAAAACGTCGTGTCTCCAGGACAGTGTCCTGCTCTTCTGTATTTTTGTATGTTTCACATGTTCCCTACATATAACGAGAAAGGTCTTCAGGGGTCATGTTATATATCACACACAATTGTTCATTATACACCTCGCCTATTTCAATTACATGAAAGATGTGTGATATGCGGTGAGCAGGGGGCAGCAAAGGATGGCCCCCCGGGTATTGAGCATTATGCCTTTGAGATGCTTCACCACTTTTCATGCATTACTAGTACTGTAATACAACAATGACAACATGTGTTTTGATGGGATGGATAAAGTGAGACAATATTAATATTATTCCTCAGGTGTCTAAATCCAGCTCTCATCCATTGTGGTGTAAATATAGAGTAACCATTGATTTATTGTGGACTATCATCTGTGTATAATGGAGTTACTCTGGATTTACACTGGTGTGTAATGGACTTACTCTGTATAGCTATACTAGTATAGCTAAGACTAGAGTTTGGTTCTATTTTTCTATGTACAGAATTAAGAAGAATTGCACATTCAGAAGAGGTGACAGTGCTTCTACAAATTTCTGATGGCCATCTGTGACGTTGTGCAGTCTATACGGTTTTCTAAAAACATGATAATAAGTGAATATAATGTAACTGGAATATGCTTCATGCAAAAGGTCTCTTGTAAGGTATCATTACAAAGCTTATAATCTACTGAGTGTGATCATCCTATTAGTATAAATGTACCACTCTTGTATCTAAAACTAGAAATATAAAATATAACTCTGAAGGCCTATTGTAATTATGCAAAGTGTGGGCCATTAATGGTGGTTTGGAATTTTGATGACTCCCATTGACCAGGACCATTGTCTGCAGATAGCTGTGTTTTACCTGTGAGTCTTCCTGTATATGTGTGTGCTGGCAAGTGGGTAATGAAGTCTTGCAGTGACATGTGATCATGTCACCTGAACTGGAATCCATCTTTAACCTGGTGCTTTTCCAGTGTGTGTGTGTGTGTGTGTGTGTGTAAAAACCCAGAGGGACAAAGGGTTCCCGCCTTATGCAAAAGATATATAAAGGGGTGGAAGAGAACAAGGAGAGAAAGGAGCCATCATGAAGAATACCCTAGCTATCACCTGAGCTGGAACAAGAGCTGTACCAGGGGAAAGAATTGTGCCCAGGCCTGGAAGGTGTCCAGTCTGAGAAAAAAGTTACTGAAGCATCTCTGAGGGTGAGATTATCTGTATTCAGTTTAATTAGACATAGATTTGCGCATTTTATTTTATTTTGCTTGGTGACTTACTTTGTTCTGTCTGTTACTACTTGGAACCACTTAAATCCTATTTTCTGTATTTAATAAAATCACTTTTTCCCTTATTAATTAACTCAGAGTATATATTAATACCTGGGGGAGCAAACAATTGTGCATATCTCTCCATCAGTGTTATAGAGGGCAAACAATTTATGAGTTTACCCTGTATAAGCTTTATACAGGGTAAAACGGATTTATTTGGGTTTTGACCTCATTGAGAGTTGGGCATCTGAGTGCTAAAGACAAGCACACTTCTGTGAGCTGTTTTCAGGTAAACCTGTAGCTTTGGGGCAAGTAATTCAGACCCTGGGTCTGTGTTGGAGCAGACTGTTTCTGGCTCAACAAGACAGGGTGCTGGAGACCTCAGCTGGCAGGGAAAACAGGAGCAGGGGTAGTCTTTGCACATTAGGTGGCAGCTCCCAGGGGGGTTTCTGTGATACAACCTGTCACACCATCATTTGAGGTTTAGGGGCTTAGCCATGAAAATTGTTCTAGTTCCTTCCTCTGGACTCCAAGAAAGTAACTGTTTTAAGAGAGAACCCTCTAGTGTGGTGCATACAGATGTGGAAAATCATTGAGGCATGAATTGTAATTTACTCATCAGTGCTCTAGTTTGAAGTGCTGTCTCTCCGATGCAATTGGATGTATCTGCTGCTTTATGCCTCGACGAGCTCTCCCATCCCTGGGGTTTAGAAGAGATTATTTACTTTCTTTTTTTAGTGGCTCAGTGATGTTCAATTTTGGGTTGTTCTGTTTTGCTTTTGACAAATATTGTTTGGAATAGGACACATCTGTTTCCAAGGATGACTGAAGAACTTGATTGCATAAGCTGATTAATCAGCCTGTGCAGAAGTGACATTAAGAGCTAAATCTGAGCCCTGTATGATGTTTTGTGCATAGAAGTTACTTGGTCAAGTAGTACTTGTGCTCTAAATTTTAATTTCTAGGACTGTGGCTAGCAATTTTATATGAACGTGTTACAGCAATGACTGATTTTCATGTCATATATAAAGATGATGTTTGCTTTGCAATAATAATAATACTTTGCATCTTTCATCTGAAAACTCTAGGTGAACTCCCTCTCCATAGCATATTAAAACGGGTTACTTCTAAATCTAAAAAAGCAGCAAAGAGTCCTGTGGCACCTTATAGACTAACAGACATATAGAAGCATGAGCTTTCGAGGCTGAATACCCACTTCTTCGGATGCATGCAAGTGGGTATTCACCCACGAAAGTTCATGCTCCTCTACGTCTGTTAGTCTATAAGGTGCCACAGGACTCTTTGCTGCTTTTACAGATCCAGACTAACATGGTTACCCCTTTGATATTTGATTCTAAATCTAAGAGGTCTTTGATTTCTTTGGATTTATATTTTTAAGCAGAATGAGCTGATATTAAGAGGAATATATTGGGAAGTTCCTGAAGTTTTCAGCATAGATTATAATTCACACTTTGCAGAAAGTCACTGTATATCCCTCAGTACTGGATATATGGAGCATATGGAATATATATACATTCAGACACGTAAAGAGATTCATATTGTTTGGTGCATCAATCAATAACTAATAAATAATTTATATATATATATATATAGCTTGTTAGCCTTCAGAGCATCAGAAGCATTTCTCAAACTGTGGGTTGGGACCCCAAAGTGGTTACAACCTCGTTTTAACGGGGTCGTCAGGGCTGGCTTAGACTTGCTGGGGCACGGGGCTGAAGCCTGAGTCACACTGCCCTGGGCTTGGGTGCCGGGGCTCAGGTTACAGGCACACTGCCTGGGGCTGAAGCCCTTTGGCTTTGGCCCCCTCTCTTCCCCCCCTTGGCTCTTCACCCCCCCTCACCCCCAGGGCGGTGGGGCTTGGGCTTTGGCCTCACCCCCACCAGGGGCAGCAGGGTTTGGGAAGACTCAGGCTTTGTTCCCCCCTCCTGGGGTTGTGTAGTAATTTTTGTTGTTAGAAGGGGGTCATGGTGCATTGAAGTTTGAAAACCCCCGAGTCTACATAGTCTGTAGCTGAACTTCTGAGTCATCTGACTTTAGTGAAGTGGAGACTGAGAAATTAGTACTCTCCCAAGTTTGATACTACAACAGCACTGAAAGGAGGAACTTGTACATGTGCAAATCAACATAACAATTCCCTTAATGATCCCAGGAATGCCACCAATAAACCTGGGTTTCATTGCTCTGGAGATCATCATATCTGAGACTGCTCATGAATGGAAGTCCTTTGCTGCAAAATGTTGAAACTGTCTGACTGGAATAAGCTTTAATTAGGATATTTTAAAATCTGTGATTTTGGGGACTGATTATCTCTTCTAATACCAGAGCCCTATAAAATATAGGATTGCTTTCTTTTTCTTGGCAAAATATTAGGGCAGGCATTACTCAGCCAGCTTCTACATTAACTCCTGCAGAGTGAGATTAACAGAGCTGCAGTGCTCTGAGGGTTTCCCACTGGTACTATAATAGTCTCTTTCTGCCTCATTTTAAACCAACAGCCCATAATTTTAGTTGGTATTAATTGTGTAACTGAGCAGTAAAATGACCCATTTAAATGGTCAGAATTGCAGTTTAATGAAAAACACTGGCTGTAAAATAATAAAGCTTGATCTCCAAAGGTTACTTTCCCTCTTCCTTATGTTATATCCAGTGACTGTTTTGGGCAGAGGCAATAACTATGGGTTCTCTGTTGTCATGCTCAAGGACGTTCAGTGGGATGTGGCGCAAGCAAAGTAGCAAATGGTTTGAAATCAATGCCAGTTTAGTCTAGCTAGTAGATAGTAAAGGTACCACTTGTTTACTGCCAAGGGGTTATATTCTTATTTCACGTCCTAGGATACAATGTGGGCAAGTCCTTGTAGCAAAGACATGGGAAATCCTGCATCATGTGGTGAGGTGAGACTACACCCCAGACCACTAGTTCCATGGAAAAATAAAATAAGAACAAGAAATCGTAGGCTGTAGGTCTTCTACCAACGAACTAAGGATAGTAGCCTCAGCTCACCACCTTTATCTGCTTCCAGTTCTTCTCCCAGTATGAATCTGTTCCTCAGTAGATTGTCAGTTTCTGTTGTCTGTGTGGCTTTTTCACACAGTGACAGGGGAGAGAAAAGCATTTGAGAGAGAGAGAGAGAGAGAGAGAGAGAGAGAGAGAGAGAGAAGACAGTGTGCTTGTTAAACCCACAATGTGGTAGGCAGGATTCGGGAGCAGGCATAGAACCAAAAACAGCTTTAATTCTTATTTAAACTGACTAGGTTTAAAGTTGAAACCTTGCACGGATAGGAAGGAGAACACAAGTCTGACAGCCACCATCTTGGCGGATACACCAACGACTAAACTAGGGACCGCCAGAGCTAAGAGCACAGATCTCTATAGCTAGTGCTTAATTTGTAAATGGGGAGGTGCCGGGGCTCAAAATGACGTCCTGCACACAGCGTGACCGTATGTGTGAGGTCATGCATTGTGCCACTGACAGAAGAGTTACTGGGGCTGCACACCAGCGTGAAAAGGTGCATGCCCCAGCACAAATTAATCTCTGTAGCTTGTGGTAAAGAGCCAGGCTCTGTGTTAGGCAAGCAAACTAACATCCTCTGTTAATGGATACAGAGAGGGACACGTAGCACACACTGATTAGTGAGTTGCATATGGTGAGTAGTTAGGAGAGCTGGTTCTTAAGTTCAAGCTGTAGAAATCTGCGTTATAGCTTTGGAGGTCACTGTTTCAATGAATGAGGTGTTAGCCTAGATAGTGGCCAGTCACATAAGAACTAAAAAGGCTTGGCTCTCCAATTGAGATCTGTAACAGACCAAATTCTGTGTAGATCAGGTTCAGAAGGAGGAACACCCCGACCAGCTATTTTCTCTTGCTTTGTGTACCCTACTTCAGGGCTAGTCACAATTGCAGTATATCCCTTTCAGTATATCCCAGAAGGAAGAAGGTGGGACCAGGTCTTCCAGCCACATCAGCACACAGAATGCATTCTGCATGGGCAGTATGGCTTCACACCTTGGTCCAGGTTAGACCATTGGCTAAATGCCACACTTTGGGATTCTTGTGGAAGAAAGGCTACACTGCAAATGTCAATTATTATTTCAATGCACACAGCAAGATTACTGATGATTTCCCTGCTTTGAGAGCAGTGCCTGGTCCTTTCTGTAAATTATTATGCCTTTACTGATCTTCTATTGCTGATTTGTTAGCAATTTTGTCAATTTATTTCATTTTTAAAAATAGGGTTGTAGTTTGTCTTTAATCAAATAAATTTAATTTCGAGAAGATCTGTTTGTAAGGGCTGCTTTATTTTATTTTATTTTTCATAGTGCTGTCATGTTCCATGGAGCAAGGGCAATGAGGCAATGATAACATTTATCATACTGGAAAAACTACTGAAGCAAGTGGGGCCTCTGTCTCTTTGCTGCGAGGAAGGATTTGTGAATTGGAGAGTTTCCACTCCACATCAGAGGACAAATTCTGCCGTCTGTTACACCTTTACAAACCAAATCAATGCAGTTGAACAAGTGCGAGTTAGGATTGACCCTGGTCTCTGTCTGTCTGTGGCCTTTGGGTGTAGCTCTTACTTGAACTAATGTTACATTTAGAGACGTGACATGAGAGTATAGAATAGATCTAATCCACAATTATGTTGTTCCCTGCTCACACTTTTCTCTGCTGAGTGACTTAGAGAAAGGACCCAACCCATATATCCAGTTTCAGAACAATCTGACCTTTTTTCTGTAGAAGAAATTAACAATCTAGGATTTCACAACATTCTGTTCAGTGACTATTTCCCCCTGAAACAGTCTTCTGTTTTACAGCTCTTACAGTGAAATTCACACCTCTGTACTCAGAGGTTGTGTCTGTGTTTCCATGGCAAACTCCTGTTCTCAAAGGTTTGAAACTCAGCCCTGAGAATACTGTATGCTCCTGGCTGAAAGCTGACAGACAAGGTATGAACTGGGAAGGGAGTTTTTGTTTTACAAAATTAAAACCTTATCTGTTTCCAGCACATTTTCCTGTGGCTGCTTTTCACAGAAGCTTTTGCTTTTCTTTAGCTGCAATTTTGAAGGTGTTTCAGTCCTGACCCTACAATCGGATCTACACTTGCTAACCCCAGTGTCCATGTGCAGCCCCGAGGATTGAGGCCTTAGTTCTGAGTGAGGAGTGGCCACATTTGGTGTGCAAAATGTAGTCCTTTTCTTCATTGCAAAGCTGAGTCATTTAATTTAGAAAGGTTTTTAGCATGGAGAGTGAATTTAATCACCATAAAGTCATAAAATGACTTCATCTTTCACTCCTGCAGTGACTTGCTGGGTGAATAATTCACCTTTGACAAGAATCCAAAGGGCAAAAATCCTGCGTTCATATCCACAGCTACAGAGGGCCCCAAATGCAGCAGAACCTATGTGTTTCCTTTACTGGGGCAGGAGAGTTGTATTTGGGGAGTCCATGCAAGTGTCAGCTCCCTGGGGATTCCCCTCTGCATTTAAGTGCAGTAGGGTTTGAGGTCAAGGTGGGAAGGGCAGTAGGGCCAATGGATGGATCCAGCATCCTTCAACCCCTACAGAGCATGTGTGCAAGCAATGCTAGGGACTACTAGGTCACAGAGCAGCTCTCCTGTTTCTGCTGCATGGCCTTGGAGCAGGAGTCCATCTTTCCCAGCTACTTGGGCTTGGCTCAGCGGTGATGAATATGCCCCTTAGAATAGATAACCTGAATTTGAAAATGGCCTGAACTATTTACATAGCGGCCTTTAATGGAAAAGCTGGCTTAGCTCTTTTGTCAGCCAGGGTGGAAAATCTTTTTGATGTCCCCTGTCCCCAAGTGGAGCAGAGCAAAAAATAACACCAAACCAAATCAAACCAAACCCACGGCCAGTCAATCAGCAGAGCAAAATCGGCTGGCCAATCAGAGTGGGGAAAAACAAACAAACAAGCAGTGCGGTGCCCACTAGAAGTTGGCGCCCTGGGCAATTTCCCTACTTGCCTGTCTGCCCCTAGAACTGGCCCTGCACTAATGTCTCTGAGGAGCCATTACAGCTAATTGTTATTGTGACTTTGCTCAGGTGCCTGCTAAGGATTTATGCAATGTAAATATTTTGAATGTGATTAAAAAAGAAATAAACCCACAGTTTAATCGTGCTTCAAGTAAACCCAACAGATACTGGAAAATAAAGCTGACGCTGCATCCATGGTTCTGTTGAGCCACAGCACCCCCAGGGTAACATTAAATGTCACATAGTGTGATATGCCCAACTAGACGTAGTCAGGATAGAATGGAATTTGAATGCCTTCTCAGTTTTGTCATTTGTTGGAGTCTTATTGTTCCTTAAACATGCATGTTCTGTCAAAATCTGAACATTTGTTTTTAGTTTTTATGGGAAAGGAAGTTTGTCCTATTGTCATGCTACAAATCTAATTGCTGGTAGAGAGGAGTAATAGCTGGTAGAAACAGGGCTAGGTGTGCAAAGGAAAAGGAGCAATGGATTTGTTGCATGTCACTTGCTGTGACGATGGAACATACATTTTACCCAGGAGAGAGACAGTAATGGCTTACGGCCTATGAACTGTGGACAAATTGCCTGGAATTATCGAAAGGCCTCACACCCTTCGTCAGTTATAGTAAGAAGAACCTGGTGCATCTGAAAGTTCTATTTGGATTGTTTTGGGAACTGACACTCCTGCTGATAGGTGCACAGACTGTTTGCAGATAAAGTGTAACAGGACACAGAGAATCAAAATATTTTTGAGACAGTCAAGGTCTTGGGTGAATGGACTCTTGGAACGTTCCATGGTTACTATGACAACTGGTGCCAAAGCATGAACAAGGAAGGGATGTAAAACCCAAAGGACTCCAAAGAAGGCAATGGATTATGTTTATTATTAACGATAACACTAGTCAGCATCTTTATTATGGTAGTGCCTAAGGAGCAACCTTGAATGTGGCCCCATTGTGCTAGATACTGTACAAACTCAGAGCAGCAGATCTCCCCATCCCAAACAGTTTACAAACTAAATAGACCAGACTGACACAGTGTGGGGGAAGAGGTGTAATGCAGAAGCAAAATGAACAATGTGATGGTGGCAAACGTTATGGGAGTTCCATGATTGTTTTGGGTGGTGGTGGTGGGTTTAGTTAAGAGGGGATAAGATATATGGAAAAAGCAAAGGGAGAGGGGATGGTAAAGGGAAAGGGAGCGAGGGGGACAGGACAGGGGAGAAGAGGGTAAGAGCGGCAGGGGGAGAGTGAAGCTCAGGTGTTGACCTGTTTGTTCAGGTCTGTCCCTTTGCTTTTGCTTTTCTTATTCTCCACAGTCAGTTGTGGCTCTAATGGGTGTTAACCGTATCAGACCTTAGGCCATGGTGTCTCCTGGGTTTTAACAATGTTTAGCTGATCTAGAGGTAGTCTTGCCTGCGTACTTGATGCTGCCTTTGCTGAACCTGCTGCTGGGAGAGAGAAGGGGACTCTGCTTGTCAAATTGATTTAGTCTCCCACTTGCTAGTCTTCAGCCTGAGCTGAACATCCGTGTGTGGGTAAGGGTGTTCCTGCCTGGGCAAGAGAGAGTGTTATCTACAGCTGTATAACAACTCTGCAGTCAATCACCCATGTCTTAACATAATGGAGCAATGTTGTTTCCCTTTTCCCTCCTCTTCTCAAGGTACCGTGTCTTCTCATTTATCTGTACTTCTTTGTCTGTCTGCGCTTGGACGGGGAAATTGATTCAATAAAATCACAGCTTCGTAAGTAAGCCGAGAACACTTCGGATACTACCTCTTTAGTATAGTCATCATCATCTCATTAATATTTAATTATCCTAAGAGAAGTGTAAGAGACAAAGCTAAGTTGGCAGGTTATATTTTCCTTGTAGCACATAGTTTAATAAGGTGGTTTGAGCCTGTGACCATTAAAAAGAACCCAAAGACATAACACTAGCCATAAGGTGCAAAAATAACATCCAAATAATTCTACAGTCATTACACACAAGCTTCTCCTTAGTCTGCATAGCCCCTCTGTAAACACTGCCCAATGGGAATTCTTGGGGAGGGGAGTGGCTGAGGAATATCTGTCTATCAATGCTGTGCTCCTCATTGTCATTTCTTAACATGTTTCCCTCTCTAGTGGCTTTCTAATAGGAAGTTAATGCTGCTTAGGCCCCCCCTCCTCTCAGTACAGGTCAGAAACCCTAGCCCCCTGAAGACATAATGAGAAGGTGGAGTTATGTTGCAGAGTTTCTCCCATCTTGCAGGAAGGTATGATCAGACTGTAATACATGGTGGTATTTTAAAATCCTATCAGACGTTTAAGGGCCTGTTGTCAGGTTAAAATAATGGGCAAAACCCCTACTGACTTCAATGGGAGCACTATTCAGCCACCATATCACCAGTGTTAAGACATCACCAGTTCCTGCTAACACCGGAGCTTATTACAGCTGAATCACACATTCATTTAAAATCTAATTTATTTTTCATCCTTTATAATGTTTACAGTTTGGACTTTATTCACTTTGGACCATGAACTCATCAGTTTCAGTATAGTTTTTAATCTGTTTCTAGTCAGTTTCATTTTCTAGCCCTCATGTATGATAACACAATGCTTCAGTTGTTTGGGTTTCAAAACCTGCAGTAACATGTTTAAATCCAAACAAAAAATGGTTTGATTGAATTTTTTTAAATAATGTAAATATTCCTGTTAGCAGTAGGTTTTGCAAAATCTTAAAAAAAAATTACATTCAGGGCCTTATCTGTGTGTGACATTTTCCCCAAAATGAACATACTCCAAGCATGCTAGCCAAAAGTGGAACAGCTTTCCCTTGATTTCTACCACTGGGGAACTTTTTGGTTAGTTTTCCTTTCCAGAGACACATAGTTGAGAGGTGTCACAGAACAGTAAGAAGCAAAGCAGTAATGTGATGAAGCTCTGCAGAGCATCAGCACTGAGGTGTATTTGGGTCCCAAAGGCTCCCTCAAAAGGTTGTTTGCCTTTTTGTGTGTGTGTTTCTGTTTCCATCATTTCAGTGCAACAAAAGGTTGCTTGTGTTTTCCTCGTGTTCAGTGCTGTGACTCACCCACGGAGGGTGGGTAATGCTGTCAACATTAGCCTGGTGAGCTCCTGGCCACTATGTAGTGGGAGGAAAGAGTAGGAAGCCTGAAGCCACAACAGATAAAAAGTGGGATTTAAGAATTTGAAGGCGAAAAGAAGCAGGCGCTTGCAAACAAGGACTTTTGTTAGGGATAAGAAAGCATGCCTTCTTTTACCATATACCCATTCGGTGTTTAGTTTTATTATCTCTTCAGTTTTCACCCTTGATGAGCATGCATAAAAGCTTATGTGAGGAGCAAAAGTGAACAACCAGCTTTGTAACCCTGCCAAGCTATTGTATAAGTGCATTGTTATCCCACTAGTTAACAGTTCGACCCTTGCTGTATCATAACATTTCTCCAGCAGAAAGAAAAAGCCGTTGCTTGTAGTTATCTGTTTTCTGATCACAGTGGATGGTACACATCTGAAACGTAACACATGGGTAACCTTCTGCCTAGATTTACAACAATCCAGATTCTCCAACATGCTGTTTCAATACCAGCATGAGTGTTAGACGACAATGTGCTGCATAACTTCAAAGAATGCTGGGGCATAATACAGAAGGGTGTGGAGAACAGGATCTGCCAAGCACCCCATAAATTACTAACATCTCCTTCCATGTAGCATTTAAAAAGAAGAATTTAAAGTTTTAAATGAAAATAACTTTTTTGGGCTACTCTGCTGTGCCAGTAGCGATTTCTATTCTTTGCATTATTAATATCTCTTTTGGAGATAATGGTAGTAGAAGGGATGTTATAAGTAGCTAAGAATCTTAAAAGATAGAGGGTAAAATCCTGGCCTCACTGAAGTTAATGCTTTCATTTCTGTGTGCCAGGATTTCACCCAGAGGATATAAACCTTCATGTTTCGGGTCATAACCCAGAGGTTAGGCAGAAACTTTTCCAGCAGGCAGGTTATCTTATAAGTACCTTCTTCAGGGTCCTGGCACCTTCCTCTGAAGCATTTGGTACTGGCCATTGTTGAGACAGGATGCTGGACTAGGTGCACCACTAATTGGATCCAACGATTCCTGTGTTCCTAAGATGTTACTTAACATGTGCTTGTGCTTTGTGAGATAGGATGCACCAGTGGGGCCTTGCTGCTTTTTAGCAACACAGGAGCCAAATTCTTCACTCATTGGTGGGGTTTAATCAGTGTCTCTGAAAGAGAGTTTGAACTCTGATCTTCCCCTCTTGACTTACTAGCAGAACAAGGAGCTGCTCCCCAGACCTAGCTGCTTTGCTTGTTGTTCTCCCACCTGAGGGCTCCAATGCTCTGCCACCTTTTCGTTAAACCTGAGCTAAATCAGAGTTTGGGGAACTGCTCCCTGATCTGGAGCAGTGGTTGTGATGAATCTCTTGCTCCAGTAGAACATGAATCCACTCTGGACAAGTGTGTCTTACGTTTTACATTACATTTTTGGCCTATATACAAATGCACATGACAAGTTATTATGTAGCTTTTAAATAATTTGATATAGCTACCATGAAGTCCCCTGGCTTTTCTGGGTTCAATAGGATGTATTTCTTTGTTATATATTAAAATACTTGCATAGCCAGCGGATAGCAGGAGATAATCCATAGAATAAACCGGAGATTTTTGTCTGTGCAACATTTTGGAGAGATGGTCTTATGGCACAAATCTTGTACCCAAATCCAAACATTCCCTAAGTATGGTTGTGTTTGGATTCAAGGGTTTAGCCGGGATCATTGAAGAGGTAGAAAATAGCCACTCAGTTTGGATTCAGATTTGAATTCCCAGAGTTTGAGAACATTTGGATTTGAGGTTTTTGGTTTGGGCCATTCTCTACATTTTAAAGTTATTTTTTACTAATAATTATAACAGTCTCTTGCCAGAGAGTACTGCCACAGTAGTAAGCACTGGGGACCCCCGGGTCCTTAAATGTTTTTTTGCTACCTGATACTTTCTCCATTTGCTGATGTACCTATATCCTTGGCAGGAAGCCTGGAACTATTCTTATGTGTCTCACATTGGATAGATGATAATGGAGACTATCCAAGAGCCATAAAATATTGGGGTTTTGTTAGTTTGTTTGCTTTTTAAAAACACTTTCAGGCATTGGGAAAACAATAGCGCCATGTCTTAATTGCAGTTTTTCTCCTATATCTTCAAAGACAAGACATATTGCAAAGCTCATTAGCATGAGAAAATGAGAATTTTGGTGGGTGAAATATTTCATCTGGTATGCAATGTAATATCCAGGGCATTGTAGACTGCAGAGGAATGATTTGGAGTCTACAAGTCTTATTCCTAAATAGCATTAGAGCTGGCAAAACTGAACTCCTGCTTAAAAGGAAAATATTCCCCATAGCCAAACCCTGATTGTCAGTGTATTTTTATGGGATTATTTCATGTTACTCTGTTTTTTTGCTGTTTTGCACTGATAACCAATTTTAGGGATTTATTGTCATCTCAAAGTGTGGGGAGTACAAGGCCTAAATCTCTCATGCATCAAGCCAACCCCTCATCTAACATTAAAAGAATCAACTGGTTATGCATTTTGGCTCAAATCTGAAATAGTTTGTGTATAGCATGTACAGGAAAAGGCCACTAGCCAGTTAAAACCTGATCCTGCAATCTTTACTCAGGCAAAACCAGTGTTGACCTTGCTTATTTTTAGGAGGAAATTCAATAATGGCCTAAGAAACCAAGGAGTTTACCATTTCTTTCCATTGCCCCATCTCTCTTCTCTCCACTGCGGGCTTCCACTGATCTCACCTCTTTTGTTGTCTAAACTTAAAACAAAAGGACCCCTTGATTCATGGAGTGCAGTTCAAACAGTTTCCTGTTTGTCCTGACTAATGAAGACTAATATATCCACCTACATTGGATGTATGCTGGTAACAGACAGGGCAAGAATGAACTCCCATGAAACACAGTACGCTCAGAAGAGATTAAAAACTTAGATGTATTTTATACTATTTAGAAGGCCATAACATGATTGAGGAAACATGGAAATAAAATGGATTATGGAGAAAGCACATTACAGCTGAACTACCTGGTAGCCTAGTAATGCTAATGGAAATCTTACAGAAAGAATGATGTCACTTAATTAGCTTAAAGGACTTTTTATTCCTGTTGTGTCCCTCCCTTAGTTTGTGTGCAGCAAACTTAATTGCTTTTCAGTACATTTGGTTTTCAGAAAATGAAAAGAGAAGAGTTTACTTGGCTCCCATCCCTCACTTTAGTGTTCTGAGGACAAGTATACACATCCTTTGGGTTCTAAGGGTCAAGAGGCTTATCCCAACTCTTTACTCAATCCAGCCCTTTCAAGGAACAGACAAATGTTAGCCCCTTTCCCACAGTTTCAGAAGCAGGTTTCTGATCTCATAAGGAATAATCAAATACAGACACCAGAATGAGAGAAAATAACCGAAAAAACACATCCTGTCACCGTTTCTTTTACCATTCATGTGTTGTGCTTCTTCAGGACAATAAGATGCTTTGTTTTATATATTTAGTCTCACTTTCACTTAATGTTGTGACAATGGGAGTGTTTTAAGGTAAAGGCTCAAGGAATAAAAATAGCCTTTATTGATTGTTCCTGTGATTGCACAGCTTTCATTGTGTACTTAAGTTGTTATGGTAAGGTCAGGTGGGGGCTTTTTAGCTATTTACTCCCGATCTCATATCACAGGTGCTTTCTCTGTTAGTAAATAATTGGGCCCATCAGAAAAAGTTGGCAGTGTTGCTATAAATAGGTCATCAGTTATAGCAATGATAAACATGGGTTGGAAAGCACCAAAGTTTCCTTTGCGTTTCTGAGTCTCTCAAAGAGAACCCAACCAGCTATACTTTTTCAGAAGCATACACAGACCTTTAAGGGTATGAGATGCGTTTTCACTTTCATTATGCCTGTTAAACATAGTTTTAGAGTTTGCCTACAATGGTGACCAAAGTATTAAAAATATCTAATAATCCATTAGACCTTGGTTCCATGGACACCCAAATTCATTCTGCAAGTCAAGTTGATTGTTATTATTATCCTTTACTTTTTATAGTGCCAAAAAGTGTCCACTATACAAAATGATGAAGAGAATGTTATCCCTGCCCCAAGGAGATTACAATCTAAATTAGCCATTCATAGTGCAGCCCAAACTTAATATTAAAAATTTACATCACAGTAATTGGTGTACATAAAATATATACGATGGATCGGCAGAAGGCAATGTGGGCAGTGAATTTAGGGTTTGCTTTTGTGGTTGTTGTTCCCCTCCCCCTGTCCCTCTTACCTTCACTTTCCATCCCTTTTATTTATTAATGCCTGAGGGGTTAGACATTGAAAATCTATAAAATAGAAGGGCCGGATCCTCTGCTGGTGTAAATTGACATCAGTAGAGCTTCGCTGATTTACACCAGCTGGGAATCTGGCCTGAACTGTTTTTGATGTTATGAAAATAAAAATGTTTTTAAAAAATTACTCATGGAATAAAGTGGTTTATAGGGGAAGGTTTATGGGTAGGGCCTGGGAAAAAGTGAAGTCTAACCTCCATTGAAATCAATGTCAAGGCTCTTAATGACTCCAGTGGAGCTGGAGCAGGCCCTAGGTGATCATAGAATCATAGAACTGGAAGGGACCTCGAGAGGTCATCTAGTCCAGTCTCCTGCACTCAAGGCAAGACTAAGTATTATCTAGACCGCCCCTGACAGGTGTTTGTCCAACCTGCTCTTAAAAATCCCCAATGGTGGAGATTCTACAACCTCCCTAGGCAATTTATTCTAGATCTGGATTCTGTTCCTGGCTCTGCTGCACATTTGACGTGTGCCTTTGCGCATGTGGCAGAGGCCAGTATTTTCAAGCTCAAGTGTCTCAAGTCCGCCTCCTGAGTCTGTATTTAGGCACATAAATGAACTAATTTTTAGAGCTTCTAAGTGCCTGCATGTCCCATGGGGTTCCTTATTTGCTTTAGGATTAGATCTGATATATTTGTGATGTTAGCACACCTTTGCAAATCAGGCCACGTATCTAGCTGCCTGATTTTTAATTACCAAGTTTGAAAACTTTGGCCTCAGTCTCACTGTGCCTGACTTTTCCCATCTGTAGAACAAGGATTAAAATACTCACCTCCCAGCGTTGTTGTGAAACTATTCGTAACGTGCTTTGAGCTTCTTGGATAGAAAGCACCTTATAAGTGTGAAATATTATTTATGATATATTATTATTGTCTATATTATTCTGTTTTAACTTCTTTCACAATGTCCTTTCTATTTCCTGGCAGAAAGTTGAATATATGCTCTGGAGGGGAATTATTCTGAGCAATGGGTTATAACATAATTAACACTAGTATTCGCAAAGCATGCTAGCAGGCATGAATGCTAGTGATTTTTTAGGAGATTTTTCCATAGTTTTGTTCCATGTGTCTGTAATAGTTTTTGCATTTTAGTTAGGGCTGTCAAGCGATTAAAAAATAAATCGCGATTAATCGTGCGATTAAAAAAATTAATTGTGATTATCACACTGTTAAATAATAGAATATCAGTTATTTAAATATTTGTGGATGTTTTCTACATTTTCAAATATATTGATTTCAATTACAACACAGAATACAAATTGTACAGTGCTCACTTTATATTTATTTTTGATTTCAAATATTTGCACTATAAAAAACAAAAGAAATAGTATATTTCAATTCACCTAATATAAGTACTGTAGTGCAGTCTCTTTATCATGAAAGTTGAATGTACAAATATAGAATTATGTACAAAAAAATAACTGCATTCAAAAATAAAACAACATGAAACTTTAGAGCCTACGAGTCCACTCAGTCCTACTTCTGACTCAGTCCTAGTTCAGCCAATTGCTCAGACAAACAAGTTGGTTTACATTTATGGGAGATAATGCTGCCTGCTTCTTATTTACAATGTAACCTCAAAATGAGAACAAGCATTTGCACGGCACTTTTGTAGCCGGCATTGCAAGGTTTTATGTGTCAGATACGCTAAACATTTGTATGCCCCTTCATGCTTCAGCCACCATTCCGGAGGACATGCTTCCATGCTGGTGATGTTCATTAAAAAAATAGTGCGTTAATTAAATTTGTCACTGAACTCCTTGGGGGAGAATTGTATGTCTCCTGTTCTGTTTTACCCACATTCTGCCATATATTTCATGTTATAGCAGTCTCGGATGATGACCCAACACACGCTGTTTGTTTTAAGAACAGTTTCGCAGCAGATTTGACAAAATGCAAAGAAGGTACCAATGTGAGATTTCTAAAAATAGCTACAGCTCTTGACCCAAGGTTTAAGAATCTGAAGTGCCGTGGTGTTTATTTTTGTTTATTTTTTATTACAAATATTTGCACTGTAAAAAACAAAAGAAATAGTATTTTTCAATTCACCTAATACAAGTACTGTAGTGCAATCAATGTAAAACTTTAGAGCCTACAAGTCCACTCGGTCCTACTTCAACCAATCGCTCAGACAAACAAGTTTAGTAACATTTGCAGGAGATAATGCTGCCTGCTTCTTGTTTACAACGTCACCTGAAAGTGAGAACAGGCGTTCAAATGGCATTGTTGTAACCAGCGTCGCAAGATATTTAAGTATCAGATGCACTAAAGATTCATATGTCCCTTCATGCTTCAACCACCGGTCTAGAGGACATGCATCCATGTTGATGATGTGTTCTGCTCAATAACGATCCAAAGCAGAGCGGACCGACGCATGTTCATTTTCATCATCTGAGTCAGATGCCACCAGCAGAAGGTTGATTTTCTTTTTTGGTGGTTTGGGTTTTGTTGTTTCCGCATCGAAATGTTACTCTTTTAAGACTTCTGAAAGCATGCTCCACACCTCATCCCTCTCAGATTTTGGAAGACACTTCAGATTCTTAAACCTTGGGCCGAGTGCTGTAGCTATTTTTAGAAATCTCACATTGGTACCTTTTTTGCATTTTGTCAAATCTGCAGTGACAGTGTTCGTAAATCAAACAACATATGCTGGGTCATCATCTGAGAACATGGCATACGAGAAAGGGCATATGAATGTTTAGCGTATCTGGCACATAAATATCTTGCAATGCCGGCGACAAAAGTGCCATGCGAATGCGTTTTCTCACTTTCAGGTTACATTGTAAATAAGAAGCAGGCAGTTTGTCTTAGCAATTGGCTGAACAAGAAGTAGGACTGAGTGGACTTGTAGGCTCTAAAGTTTTACATTGTTTTATTTTTGAGTGCAGTTATGTAACAAAAAAAATCTACATTTGTAAGTTACACTTTCACAACAGAGATTGTACTACAGTAGTTGTATGAGGTGAATTGAAAAATACTATTTCTTTTTATCATTTTTACAGTGCAGATATTTGTAATAAAAACTAATATAAAGTGAGTACTGTACACTTTGTATTCTGTGTTGTAATAGAAATCAACATATTTGAAAATGTAGAAAAACATCCAAAATATTTAATACATTTCAATTGGTATTCTATTGTTTAACAGTGCGATTAATCGCAATTAATTTTTTTAATCGTAGTTAATTTTTTTGAGTTAATCATGTGATTTAACTGCGATTAATCGACAGCCCTAATTTTATTATGTACTGTAATATGCTGTCGTGCCAAAATGCTATGAAACGAAAGGAAATTCAAATCTATGGTGACAATTTCTTACTATAACTATTGATGATAATTTAAAAACTCAAGTTGTACAGTATGTCAGCGTGATTGAAATAATAATGTCACATGGACTAGTGGGCTGCACACTGGACTAGGAGTCAGGCATCCTAGTGTTCAAAATTTGTCTCTTACACTGATTTGTTTTCTTTCGCTCTGGTTTGCAAAAATGAGGTTAGTGATGTTGAACTACCACATCACCTTAAAAGTCCCAGAGGTATTCAGATTTTCAGAAGTTGCTTATGATTGTCTATGCCTCAGTCTTTGTCTGCCCAACTTGGAATCTTAAATAGGTCTGATTGTCAGAGTGTGGCTAATCTGTATTTCCTGAAAAATCAGCCCCCTTTAAGATGTTTCAAACTGATCACCCAAAAACCATTAGTTGCTTTTGAAAATCTTGGGCTAATTGCTTGCTCAGATATCTGAATCAACATCCCACTACATGAAATAATAAATACGTCAAGTCCAAACAACTGCATTCTAAAAGGGAAACAAAAGCGTCTTTATGGATTACTGCACCTATGCAGCTGGCATGATTAGCCTCAGGCAATTGTGAAATGTTTGTTTCTCTTAATAGTGAAAGTCTTGTTCTGAGGTTTTAAAAGAAAATTGTATAAAACATTTTTTTTGCTGAATTTAAAAAGCATGCCCACACATGTGCATGCACGCATGTGTACACACACACACACACACACACACACACACACACACACACACACACACCCATTTGATTTTGTTGCCAAACAGTTCCCCTAAGTTCAGAGTTTTTGACTACTAAAATGTATAGGTAGTGGGTTATATCTTTCTTGGATTTTGCAGACCAGTATAATGAATCTTGAATATCATAAAGATCTAAGGTTTGCTGAGAAGCACGGTTCTATACTGATCTCCCAGCTGAAGAGAAGGGATTAGATTGTGACTTGGCACACAGAAATTTGTCTGGGATCTTTCTGTCAAGGAAAACATGTTTCATACATTTCACTGTGTTTTCCTACAAACACGATACTGTTATTTAATGAATGGGAAATAAATTAATTCAGAAGAAATAGAAGCTGGTTGGGTGAGCTAGTCCATTAGTAGTGAAGTTCACTATTGAAAACCTATTACTTTCTTTAAATGAAGTCTTGGATACTCACACTAAGGCATCAGGACTGCTCACATGATAAAGTGCTGCTCAACATTGGTGAGGATTGCAGAATCTGGGCCATTGTACTTAACCACTGTTGCCAGCAGCCTCAGTCAAGGCTGTCTGTTTTGGTCTCCTGCTGGATATAAATTTTCCTGCAGAAGGTTGCTATGTGATAAAGGAGAGTGGGAGGGAGAATCTGTGAAGGCAGCCTAAAATGGTGCTTGGTTTGGCAGCCCAGAATGAGCCTTATATAATCTCTTCTGCACCAGTGCCCTCAGTAATATCTGCTGTTATTGGTATACAGTGGCACCAGTTCAGCCTTCCTCTCTAACCGCCTTCCCCCACCCCTCAGCAGAGACCCCAGTCCAAATAATTATCCTATGGTTAGAGTAGGTAGATGTTAGTGTTGCTGAATAAACCGTCATCCCAACTGCTATAAAGAACTGGCCCTTTCCTCTGTACAGTATTAACAGCAAACCTGGAACTCATCACAGGAAGAGTCTTGCTCAGAAACACGGGTGGAGATATTAAAGCCTTTTATTTGTTGCCAAGTATGTTTTGTACAACATACTGTCTTTCTTGCATTGTTTTAGAGAGCTCAGTTCATGCACTTATATTTGTGTAGTGATAGCAGAGCTGGTGAAACCTATGCAACCTATGATGGCAAGTTCTGAGCACAATTCTCTCCTGGTGTCGCTCGTCCTGATCCTTGCATATCCAGGAGTGCTCTCATTTAGATGGTGGCCTGTCTCTTTCCTTTGAAAAAAAAAAAAAAAAAAAGTAGATATGTGAAGTTATGGCTGCTGGAAATGTGTGTGTCTTAATAATGTAATAGATCTGTTGGTGCCACTGAGGCTGATAGCCTATCAAAACAGCATTACAACATAAACTGTTCTCTCCAAGCCTTTACAGTGTGAATTATTATTCATTCTTCTTTTGCCTTTTCAGGAGTAACCTAATAAGACATGCATTAGCTACAGGCTTGGGGGGGGGGGAGAGAGACCAGGAGCCTGCAGCGAACTGTATGGAAGCAAACACAGGTAGCCTTGTGCTTGCCTGGCTTTATTTAATAGTGGGAGCTTATGACATTCTTAACCCCTTGATAGTCAAGTCACTGGGAAGGCTCTGGTTGCTGCCCACTGTGGCTTTATTGTCTCTGCGCCCCATAAGAGATAAAACATTGGTTTCCCCCCTTTTGTTTCTATAGCAAACATCAACATAGTTTTAAAGATTTGCATACAAATGTACACACAATGAATGTGCATGTTAATATTTTCTGATGGATTGTCCCTCCTTTAAGAAAGAAAAACCTTAAAATAGATGTAACCAGACACCTTGAATCTGGATAATAAATACCATATGTGCTTACACCAAGAATTTAGTCTATCCTGTTTGGCACTTTTTTTTCTCCTATAAATAGTCTCCATAATAGGATTTTATTGTGAGCTTTGCTAACTTTTCTAATTGCTCATGCATGGGTGTTAATGCTGTATCTTTATAATCCTTAGCAAACCTTTCAGGCAGCAAGATCTGTTTATTGAGCTGTCTACCAATGTTTTATTTGCGCCCAATGCAGGAAGAGTGGGGGTGTAGTGCTGGCATTAGTGGTACTGGTGGAGGATTAATTCTGCTTGTCATCTGGGTAATAGGCTGGCTGAGAGCTTTTGCTAGCGCGCACGTTCATTTTCATTCTGTGCCATACTTTGTTTCTGAGTGAGCCTGATGAACTGTTTAACCTAATTACCATCTCAGAGATTTACTTAACTCCCAACTATGGAATCCATGAAAAGCCATAGCTTGATTTAACAGAGATATCTTCATTTCAACAATTCTGAAGAGTTCTGATTTCAATGCTTCCCTAAGGTACTTTATATACTAAAAAACCAAAATTTCTCTCATACTTGTTGAGAGTTTTGAATGTATCGGCCACTTGGCTGACTGGATGCATAACAGATACATTTACTTCCAGGTGAACTGCATTATGGATTGTGTTACAGACAGGGGTTAAAGTAAACTTATGGTCAGAGAAGTGACTCCTTAAAAATGGCTTTCTGTAGTTTCCTATTTATTTCTCTCAATATCCTCCAGATCAAATTTGCTCAGTTTACAAGACCTAGATTGACTTTTGTAACTGCCAGACCTGCCATTCAACCTGGGATCTGAAAGTCAAACTGGGTATTTCCTGGGGCCTTATAGCATTACCAGGGATAAAGGTTCTGGGATCAGAACGTAGGGGACAATTTAGCAGATGATTTTTGAAGCATAACAGAGTCCAGCCTCCTTGTCCATGGCTGTATTGACTCTGTAGTTCTAACAGCAATAAATGTGCTTTTGTCAATAAAGAAACAGATCTGACTCTAAGACACACAAAGAGCAGATCTGTTGATTAACTAGGTGCTATTTTTATGTGCCACTTGTGACCACAAGTCTTCTTTAATAAAAGTGGGAAATGATGCAGAAAGCATATTTGGCCAGTTTTTATAATCCATAATACTGGGAGATTTCTCATGGTCTCCTGATTGTGTTGCTCCTTATAATGGCACATGGTGATATATGATGATGTGTCAGTAATATATTATAAAATGTGCAGGAAACACAAAAAATTGAGCTATTTTCAAATTGTTTTGAGATGAATGAGACAAAGTTGTTGAGACCAATATGAAAATTGGACACTATCATCCAAAACTGAAGGATTGGTGAGTATAAAAATATGCAGTGTATTCATGTGAGGGAATAAGCTTTTGATCACATGCCCACAAACAGCGGGTTATTAAACTGATATGGAAAAGTTGGGGCTCTGATAAATGCTAACAACCAGGCTCGCCTGATGGCTGAAGTGTGCTGTTGCAGTAGAATGTTAGCAGTGTTGCTGTTGGGGGACGGGAGCAGGATAGGAAACCAGAATTCTTCATTCCTCCTGCTGGTTTTCCCAGAATGATGAGATAGGGAAGAGTGACTTCACTGACATTATATCATAGGTCCTGTATTAGGGCTAGTCTACACTGGCAATGCTAAAGTGCTGCCCTGGCAGTGCTTTAACATGGCTTGTGTGGTCGCGGCGCATCACTGGGAGAGAGCTTTCCCAGTGCTCTAAAAAAACCACCTCCATGAGGGGCGTAGCTCCCAGCGCTGGGAACATGGCACTGTCTACACTGGTGCTTGACAGCGCTGAAACTTGCTGCCCTCAAGGGGGGTGTTTTTTCACCCTCCTGAGTGAGAAAGTTGCAGCGCTGTACATTGCCAGTGTAGACAAGACCTTAGAGAAGTGAGATACACACGAGTGAGAGAGAACTCACAGTTGACTTGTGTGTCTGATCTTCTACAAGAATAAAAAAAATGTACCCTGGCAATATAATTTAAGCACATCAGAACTCTCCCCGCACTGGATATAGAGCTGTGAACAAAAACTTTTCTCTAAATTATCTCCTATTATGGACATTTCTGTACCATAGAGAGGGCATAAGCAAGTTCTCTCAGCAAGTTCGCGGATGATACTAAACTGGAGGGAGAGGTAGATACGCTGGAGGGTAAGGATAGGGTCCAGAGTGACCTAGACAAATTGAAGGATTGGGCCAAAAGAAATCTGATGAGGTTCAACAAGGACAAGTGCAGAGTCCTGCACTTAGGATGGAAGAATCCCATCCACTGCTACAGGCTGGGGACCGACTGGCTAAGTGGCAGTTCTGCAGAAAAGTACCTTGGATTACAGTGGACGAGAAGCTGGATATGAGTCAGCACTGTGCCCTTGTTGCCAAGAAGGGTAACGGCATATTGGACTGCATTAGTAGGAGCATTGCCAGCAGATTGAGGGAAGTGATTATTCCCCTCTGTTCGGCACTGGTGAGGCCACACCTGGAGTATTGCATCCAGTTCTGGTCCCCCTGCTACAGAAAGGATGTGGACAAATTGAAGAGAGTTTAGCGGAGCGCAACGAAAATGATTAGGGGCTGGGGCACATGACTTATGAGGAGAGGCAGAGGGAACTGGGCTTATTTAGTCTGCAGAAGAGAAGAATGAGGGGGGATTTGATAGCAGCCTTCAACTATCTGAAGGAGGGTTCCAACGAGGATGGAGCTCAGCTGTTCTCAATGGTGGCAGATGACCGAACGAGGAGCAATGGTCTCAAGTTGCAGTGGGGGAGGTTTAGGTTGGATATTAAGAAAAACTATTTCACTAGGAGGGTGGGGAAGCACTGGAATGGGTTACCTAGGAAGGTGGTGGAATCGCCATCCTTAGAGGTTTTTAAGGCCTACCTTGAGAAAGCCCTGGCTTGGATGATTTAGTTGGGGTTGGTCCCGGTTTGAGCAGGGGGTTGGATTAGATGACCTCCTGAGGTCTCTTCCAACCCTAATCTATGATTCTATGATAATGGAGAAGCCACAGTATGGTTAGACTGGAATGAGTGATGAAAAATAACCCCTGCTCTGCACTGGACTGGACAACTGAAGTATAAGAAGGCTGACATTGTTCTAGCATAACCATGGTTGAAAATGGTTTTTGAACATTGTTGTAGCATGGATCAAGCCATAATGTGGTCAGTACCCTAAGATGAAAGCATGAGGGAATGTTTAGTCTCTTGTACAAATAAATTGGAACCGTTTACAAAGGAAATGGGAGTTCTTTTCAGTTTTCCAACAATTTCCTCAGTGAATCTAATGGGATGACAAATACACTAAGGAAGACAACCAGTAGTGACACTTGGCACAAGGAGGTGGGGGGATCTAGGGAAGGGCAACTCCTGGCAGCCACACATATCTTAAGGCTACAGCTAATTCTTGTTTTGTTGTGGTCAGATTTAGCAACTCTTAAAAACCTCTGCAAATGGGATTCTCTTGTTAATGGAGGTTAATCGGAAGAGCATTACTCGTTAATTTGGGGCTTTTAAACAGCAGTGAGCCTTCTGGAAATCCTAATGCCAGGAACTAGGTAGCTTGTCCTTTCTTTGTCTCCATCTTTTGTTGGTATTTAGTGTCAGGGTCATTAAAACAGAATTACAGGAGATGCATGGGAGGGATGGGTGTCTTCCTGGTGCTTTTCTTTCATGGGAAATAGGCATTTGCCATTCATTGGTGATAATATTTCCCAAGAAATATACTCCTCCTTCCCTTCCTGTGCCCTGTTTGCAGGGTGATGAAGCAGTTTAAAGATTCACTACTAGGAGATTTAATTTTCCACTATAATGAGGGAGCATGGTAAGCTGGTGAACACAATGGGCCAGATCCTCAACTGATGTAAACTGGCAAAGCTCCCTTGTAGTCAGTGGAGTTATGGCAGTTTACATTAGCTGAAGATCCAGCCCAGTGGACTTAACTATGATCTGAGATACATGCACTGAACTTCTATTGAAGTCGTTGTTGCACTTGTTTATCTGTAAGAAGAAGTGGGCCCCTGGTACAAACTGACAGGTCCGTCCTTGTTTTCTTTGTATAGAGTAGAGTGCGATTCCCAGTACAGTGTGGAGTTGCGATTCCCTCTGAGAGCTCTTGCCAGAAAGCACGGGTTCTGCACCTGATATTTGTAGTTAGTGTCATTACTTTATACTGAATGGAGTCTGTGCTGAGCACTGACAGTACTCATATGTGGGTAAACCCTATGTGTGAGAGAAACCTGGTGCGTTGGCATCAGATGAGGCATGCTGACTTATTATTAATGCCTAAAACTTAATCTACGACCAACGTTTAATTAAACAAAGCCGAGGAAGCTAAGTATTTTCCTTTGAATGAGCTACAAACCTAGCATTGAGCATGATGTTCTTATCAAGTGATCTAGGCTCAGTGCTACTCCACTCCAACAGAAGAAAAGATCATTAAATCTGTTTGATGTAATTGCCTTTGGTCAAAGTGCAGACTTAAGACTTGTTCTGCAGTGTGAATGCAAAGTGTTTTAATTAATTAAAGAGAAAAAGATTTTTGGTCAAGTGGCAAGCAACTTTCAATGTGTAATTAAGACACATTCAGTAACATATTGTTAACATCCTCTGAATATGGTATGAACTTCATTAAGACACACAGAACCTTCTGTGTCTCTGTCTTTGTTTTGTAATAATTAATGTACATGATGTGGTCCAGTCAGAGGAGATAAACACACAGCACTATAATCTGGTGTTATTTGAGGCTCTTGTTCTAATTGAACCATAAAAACATTCATCAAAGGGATGTCTGATAAAGTAACACATTTGCTGTGTTTATTCTCTTAATTTACATCATTCTAAAAGTCAGACACTGTCTTGGGTTAACCAGTAAAATATGTCTAAAACTGAACATATAAAATATCATTTTGTGTACACTGAAGTCCACTGCAATAAATTTATTACCATGATATAACAAGAAAGCAGGAGTCACTACCTAATAAGTCCAAGAGTGTTTCTTTTATAAAGTACATCAGCGAGGAGATCATTCAGTACTATTGTAGAACAGCATGGTCTGAGCTGATGAGATACCTACAAGTTGGCACATTAAATTAAGCACTTTGAAGAATCACTTTTCTCTGTGTGAACAGCACATGCCATAGTCCATTAACGAGAAGCCAGACAATAACACTGCTCTTACATAAAGAAAATCACATTCTACCTGTTTAAGGATCAAAAAAGTAAGAAATGTGTCTGTTGCATTGAGCCAAAATTTTGAAGGGACTTTAATGTGGACTTAATTCTTTGTATGCATCATGTTAGGTTTTGAGGAACAAAAAAAATTGTGCATCCAAGATTAATTCAAATATGTAGATTTGGTAATAAGAGCTGTAGCTACAGAATGTGCATGTGAAAATGCGGTTTGCTTACACTAATTCGAACTGTTGCTCATTCAGAAATTTACATATGAAAATTTATATGCACAAAATCTATATACAACACTGCAAAACTTGTATGCAATTTTGGAGACAGTTTTTGAAAAATGTTCAATGCAGTGTATATTTGTTTACATTATGTGTGTACGGAAATGTGCAACTATTCAAAATTTTATATGCACCATCCGAAACAATATATATTTGCATTATGTACAATTTCCATGTGCGTGTATATATATGTAGATATATATAAGGTAGTGAATCCACCCAAAAACACCTAATGTATGTAATACATTATATAAGATGGTGCCTATGAAAAAGTTCCAACAGTTTGAACTACCTTATAGTCCTCATAAAACCCTATATATATGTGCGTGTAACCTATGTGTCGTATGTATGTATATATACACGTACATACATAGATATTATATATACAATAGAACCTCAGAGTTACAAATACCAGAGATAGGAACTGACCAGTCAACCACACACCTCATTTGGAACCGAAAGTACACAATCAGGAAGCAGCAGAGACAAAGAAGAAAAAAGCAAATACAGTACAGTACTGTGTTAAATGTAAACTACTAAAAAAAAAAAAAAAAAGGGGGAAAGCAGCATTTTTCTTCTGCATAGTAAAGTTTCAAAGCTGTATTAAGTCAATGTTCAGTTGTAAACTTTTGAAAGAACAACCATAATGTTTTGTTCAGAGATACGAACAACCACCATTCCCGAGGTATTTGTAACTCTGAGGTTCTACGGTATGTTGTATCTGGAAAGTTTCCAATAGCTGTATATTCTCACACTCACCGACACATAGTATAAATATATACTTAATAGTAAATGATTCAAAAGTATTCTCTAAAATTGCACCCACATTTGACAGTTTTCCATGCATATTTTCAGCATGTAATTTTTCGTGTGTAAGATTCCGCAGGAGCAAAAATTAAGATTTGATTCAATTCACATCTGAATGCAACATAATGTCATAAATGACTAACTGAATTTATTGTGAAAGTTCACCAGAACTTCTTTAAAAACACTGCATATTTCTAAATTGTTGGGAAGATTAAATCTATTAAGCAGTAGTTCTTCAGGTACAAAGCAGACATTTTGCATGTTGACCATAAGCACAGATCCAGAAAAGGGCTATGCCATATTTAGAAAATTTAGCCTAGATTTTTATGGGAAAGTTCAAATATTTACTAGTCCAATGTCTGCCTTTAGGATTATCATTCTTGGTTTTGACATATCAACAATAAAAGGGGCTTAGAGATGTTTCATATATGGTGGTGAAGTTCACTTGTATTTTACCAAGTGGAGCTCCTGAGAACAAAATAATGTGGCTTATCTCAATGCTGGGGAAAGTTTCCATGAGTATGCCAGTTCTCAGTACTGTATGATAAGTTGACTGGTATGGTAGTGCTTTAAATAGCTTTACTTCGAGGGGTCAGGGTGAAAAAAGACCACCGTGATATCCCCCAGACCCAAAGAGTTGGCTGCTTCTACAATAATGGGCAGCAGTGGAATAGTTAATCGTATTGTTGACATTTAAAATGGGATCATTAGGCTTTATAGTTAATATCCCAGTGGGATGAATGGGGGAGTTCACACATTTCTTAGTTATTTATTAATGTGTTAGTTAGTAATTGATTTAATCACAGAGCTACTAGTATTTTAGCACATTCTGGCTCAGTCTGAACCCTGTATGACGTATTATAATATGAGAGCTAATAGCTTTCCCTCTAGCAATAATATTTCCATGTTGATAGCAGTGATGGAGACTTACTTTATGTACATATTTAAAATGCATGTGCAGTCTGGATTGATTTACAATAATGGGAATTATGATTAGGTAGTAATAACAGATACTGATTGTGCCAATGAATAGGGGTCTTTTTGCAATTTCTGTTTTACCATTTAGATTATGTTTAAGGCAGCACTTTGTCTGCATGCATTGAAGGGAACTATATGTAACAAGTCAGCATTTTAGCAAATCTGTTAGCTGCACTTGAGGCCATTTCTCTGCTTGAAGTAACTCTTCATTTATATTTAATGCTGAGTTGTCTGGCAATATAATGTGTGCTAGGTAAAGGCTAATGTATTGTTCAGCTTGACATCTGTAGTGCTGTAAAATTTCCTTCTCATGCTGGTGAATGAATACGGAGGCTGAGCAGAAGGTTAAAAAGAAGCTTGCAAGTGAGGATTAAACAGGCTAGACATAGCATGTTAAAGAGAAGGACATTGCAAGGACAAGGGAGTTTCAGCAGGGACAGACTTTATCAGAAGGGAATGGACCATATTTATTTGGGAGCAAACAATTCTTTAAAATCACAATCTAGTGTATGTTTCAAGTAAAGCGAAATGATGTGAGCTCAAATGAGCCACATCATATCTGTGTCTTCCAGACCTGTTCTAATGGAAGGCCAGCTACCACAGGTTTGATATTAAAGCAGAGATCATAGACATAAGCATTTGAGAGAATGAGACATAGCGGGAAGAATGTGTTTTAGAAAAGATCATTAGTCAAAAAAGGGGTGGAAAAGGAAATCAAGTTGTAGCGTTAGAGAAAGGGCAGGGTGACTGCATGGAATCCTGAACACAATTGAATTGCTGAAGTCTTGGGGTATCCAAATTCTATACACAGATCAAGGCGTTCATAATTTGTTGGCACATTCACATCAAGTGCTGCTTGACTACAGTAACTCAAAACAGTAATTGCCGGCACATTACTTTATTCCTCATCTGCTGAAATAAGCAGAACAGTAGCACCAAAAAGGCAGATCACGTAGACGTTTCTGCTTTAAGAAGAGCTTTGGGAATAACATAGATCAGCCAAAGGCTAAATGGACCAAGCAATCACATAGCGTTTCTATACAGTAGGCATTTTCATGTGCATTCCCTCCACAGAAACCAGATGTGTGCAGTTAAAAACTTATCGCCTGGCTAGCACGCACTGTGCATTTTCTAGTGAGACCACCAGAGAGACTGTGAATAGAGGGCTTGTATTGAGATTTTAGCTCTCTTCCCAATGACTCATTCTTCAACTACAGTGGGAAGGAGACTTGAGTCTTTATATGAAAAGAATATTTTTTTCAAAACACATTACACTGACAAACATAGGGCTAAATGTTGTCTTAATTTGCATTATATGCAACTCCATGGAAATCAATAGGATTGTATGGGGTATAACTAAGTAAATCAGGACAGGGTTTGGCCCATACATCTCTGTGTATGTATGTATATATATGTATACACACCTAGAGATATTGTGTATACATATTCGATGCAAACACATATATACAGTATGTGCACATGTACATATATGCAACAACTGGGAATGTGTGTATGTTGTATATGTGAGCCAGTTGTAGTGAAGGGTAACAAACACACACCATTTTTCCTACAGCTAGTTCTAATTTTGATACCTGGTTTACACTTCCTATTTTCAGTAATTTCCTATACAGTTTGTAACATGCTTCATAGCCATTTTTAAAAAAGGATCAGATCCATAAACAAAACCTCAATGCTAGCTTAGAACAGCCATCTTCTTGAATTCAGGACTCCATCAGTCAATGGGGAGCATGCTCAGAGTCCTCTCTTAAATCATATTGAACATTCAACTTCAAACAAACTTGAAGTTAAATTACTGTGAACTTTCCACCACCAAACAGTGTATCCCCGTGGGTTTGTACCAGTGACCTCAATAACATCAAGTAGAGCTTTGTTAAGGAGTCTTGGAGCGACATAGGGTATGTCTACACTACCCACCGGATTGGCGGGCAGTGATCGATCCAGCGGGGTCAATTTATCGTGTCTAGTCTAGATGCGATAAATCGATCCCTGAGCGCTCTCCCGTCGACTCCTGTACTCCACCGCCACGAGAGACGCAGGTGGAGTCGACGGGGGAGTGGCAGCAGTTGACTCACCTCGGTGAAGACACCACGGTAAGTCGATCTAGCTGAACTTGTGTAACTTAGATTGATCTCTTCCTCCCTCCCCCTCCAATTAGGCTTTAATGGGTATAATGGGAAGCGTAGCATTATACAGAGCCAGTTATACAAATAGAGTTCAAATTTTTATTTCCTTTCAATATTTATTTTACTTGCTAATTCTAAGTATTATTTAATTTTTAATAGAAAATAGTGTTTTTTTCTGAACCACAAAATCTGGTGAAATAATATGAAATAAGGCTCCATTTTGCTATGTACAGAACATAATGGAGCTGATCATGTATCCACTGAAGTCAAAACAACACTCCCATTGACTTCTCTGAGTGCAAGATTAAGCCCTATGTTTGTAACATGTCTAATATATTGTACCTTTTACTATGTACTGTCTGGTCATCATTGGATACTTCAGTGTCCTCTCAAAAGACCAATCCTTAGGATTTATTACTCTATCTGTTCTTAAAAATATAGGATTTGCCAAACTGTGTCAGATGATTAGCCTATCAAATCTGAAATCCTACTTCTAGGAGTGGCCAAATACCCGAGGCACAAGAGGAAGATGAATTTGATTTTAAAAAAGAAACGGATGCACACAAATCGCTATCAATGAAGTGAAAGAGTAAACTGCATGCATCTGTTCCATGGTCACTGGGCAGTTTATAAACACACGTGATCATTAGTGTGTTTATGAATATGCTGCAGGTGCAGGCAAAATTAATATATGTATGTGTCATATCTTTTTGCTGACTCTTTTGTAGCCAGACACAGTGTAAGGCAGGAAGAGTCTTCAGGGTCAGCTATACAAAAAGAAAACACAGACAGCAATCTTGCTTTACAGAGAGTTTCTTGTTACGGCCTGAAAGTCACACATTTGTGGTTTATTTTGGCTTCCCCACCCACACCTCTTCAGTTGGATTACTGTGATGCCTGCTAACCCTGCTATAGTTAAGAACCTGTCAATGTTTCCATTATAAACCTTCACTTTATAACTGCCCATAAATATTCACTTATGCTTGAAGCTTGGCATTCAAGAGCTTTTCTTGTTTGAATTTTTTTTACACATAACATTTCAGATAAGTTGCTTTTGTTATTTTTCAGTTTACATGAGTGCAAACAAAAAAAAGAGTATAGCAGTTCTGAATGCTTTTGGACCTTTGTCACTCAAAATAGATTAATTTTTCTAAATAATCATTTTGGGCCTATTTGGTCTAGAGAGAAGGAAGGAGGAGTGGACTGAGCACAGGACTAAGATCCAAATTTTCTTGAGTGCTAATCTTGATTCTGCCGCTGACTCCCCATTGTAAAATCGGGGGTTATAATGAAGGCTATGACTACTAATTTACTAATCTCAGACGGTCAGTTTGAGGATTCCTACAGAGTTATTTGAAGATAAAAAAAGAAAATTCTGCTCTCATTAATTGCGCTGAATATCTGGACAAATACCACTGAATTCAGCAGAGTTACTCTGGGTTTACAGTGCTGTATCTGAGAGCAGAATTGGATTGATTACTCACTTTTCACATCTTTAAAAGTGGTTACAATTAGAATTTCTAAATATCTTTCCTAGTCATAGGAAGTTATTGATACATAATACAATGTTTTATTTATATATATAATACGTAACTCATTCACAGCAAATACCAAGTTTCCTTAGCTAGTTTATCAATATGGGAGTAGTGCCAAAGAAGATTCAAACTATGTCAAGAGCCTATTTAATAAACCCTTTTTAAGGCAGGGTCTCTGGCAAGGCCAATCCAATGTTATTGGTATGCTGACTTTTCACTGCATAAATTATTAGTTTGCAAAATGTTGTTTCCTTTTAGCCACACATGTGGAAAAGTATGGGCACTTCAGCGCATAAGGACTTATTCTCGTTTACACTAGGGCCTCTTTACACTGCAAGACCAGGGCTTTAGTTTTCTTCTTAGCATATGTGCAACATGCCTCAAGTGGCACGTGACCAGTATTCATCGCTGAATTTCGTGTAAATGAGAATCACGACCACAATGTGCATTTTGCAGTACACCGCTACCTCGCTATAACGCGACCCGATATAACACAAATTCGGATATAACGTGGTAACACAGTGCTCCGGGGGTGCAGGGCTGCGCACTCTAGTGGATCAAAGCAAATTCAATATAATGCGGTTTCACCTATAACACGGTAAGATTTTTTGGCTCCTGAGGACAGCGTTATATCGAGGTAGAGGTGTACTTATTTAAAATCTTGCAGAATTACATAATTTTATTTCATAGACCCAAAGTCAGACATGTATCCCATCCCATCGATTTACAACTCCATTTAATTTAATAAAGTTGTACCTATTCCACATACACTAAGTTTGATTTTAGACACAGGAGGTTGTCCCTAAAGAAGGATTTATGTAATGTGGAGTCAAAATAGAATGAATTTGTTTGTAGTGTTCTTCTTCCCATACAAAAATTAGTAATTATGAGAATCCCTAGGGAATTACTTAATCATACAATTGTCTGAGAGTTCTAGTTAAAATGTGCTGCCATTGTTAATATTCACTGTGTTGGAGATAGCTATGGTTAAAATATAGAAAATATATTTATTCTTTTAAAAAAGTACAGGAACACTTAAAAGTAAATGTTACCTTAGAATCAGTTAAGTTAACTGTGGTTAGATTTGGTCTGGTAGCTTAATTAGATCTCAGATTTGAACATTGTTCCCAGTTCAGTACAAGTTTAGGAAGGTTATTAAGATCTATTCAGTAAAGTAAGTGATATGGCTTATTCACTCTTCCTCTCATCATATTGTCAGCGTTGGAGTCGCCTGCTGCCCTTTTTTAATTCTTTGAAAAAGATTTAACCGGATTTTGCAAGATTTGATTATATTTTGACATGCCAAAATTCTGCAACTGAAAATTCTCATCAAGGGTTAAGTACATGAATAGTCTCAAAATGTTGTGTGTGTATGTAGCCCGTTTCATGGCTGCTGGGACATGCATGTTGGTATAATTACATTCATGCACAAGGTGCTGGCCCTCCTTTCTTCCTGCTGGCTCTCTTCTTGTGACCCAACAGGAATTGAAACTTACTGTTAGGAAACTTTAGAAAGTAGGATTCTTGTATGTTTCATTCTGCCTACCACCTCACAAGAACAGAAAGATACATGTCGCAGGATTCCTGCCCCTTTTAATGTAATACAAAGCTGGCTGGTCTAATTTTATCACCCTGGAAGTGAAAATTCAGAGATGGGCTGCTACACTGTCTATAAACCCCTTGTTGTGCTTGGGTATTGTAGAGGAGCCAAATTATACTCTCAATTATATGTGTGCAGCCCCCTATTTATAATGTGTAGATTTACATTCATATAACATTTAGTGGAAGTTGCATGCATCCATTGAATTTGGTTGTGTAGGCAAAAATTTTCCTCTCAGATCTGCACTACAAATCTCTATTACCATTCATGTCTGTAGATGCCCCACATACATATTGAAGGCCAGAATTTGACCCTCCTTCTTTTTATCTATCTACTAAAAAAACTCCCAGTGACATTGCTTTTTCCAGCCTTGGACTTAGTGAATTTGCTATACTTAAAGAATATGAAATATGTGAGCTCTTCACTCTTAGTTTAATAGAGCATGAAGATTACTGCTTATTTCTCTCTGTTTTCCATTGTTTCTTGATAAGGTAATTACTCAGTCTCTATCCAGACTGCATATTGCTAATCCTTGAACCATGTGCTTATTACAGAGAAAATTCATCAATAAGAAATGGTTCAGTTTAGCAATTAAATCTCTCTGTAATTGTGAGGTTATATGATCTCACCGTGTGCCTTGGAACTGAATGGACGTCTCTGCTCTGTACTTATGGTTATATGAGTCTGATGTGGCAACAAGGTCACAGTTATTTTAAAAGGGTATGTATTTAGCAATGATAAAATGAATTCCATGTCAACAGAAGGAAACTGCCTCAAAATCAGCTTCCAAATACTTTTAAAAAGTCACATTCCTATACCATGGCTTTTTGGCTTCACAGTCCTTGCAAATATACGATAATAAACCTTTGCTTTGCAGTAGGTAGCACATGACATTGTGTCCTGGGATATCACAGATTTATTACCAGGGAGTATGGGTATATTGCTGTCTTTAACAAATTATGTTTATTGGGAAGGTCATGGCTGGACAAGTGGAGTCATGGCTGGGAAGGTCACGGGGAGAAATGTCATCTGCATTCTTGTCCGTACATTTTGTGTTAATCCTTATCCTGAATCACTTCTTGGATCCCTATCAATATAGTTTCAGTCCTGTGCATAGTATCAAACCAGCATTACAATGACCTCCTTCTGCAACGGACAAAATTTGAGTATCCTTGTTGATTTTGTTGTCTCTCTCTTATATAACACTGAGCTCATGGCAAGCAACTGAGAACGACAAAATAACCATACAATGTTAAGTTGTGGGATCTGACCAGAGCATGTGAGGTTGACTTTCTGTGGCTCTGTATTTCTTTCTGAGAAGTTTCAGAGGATGGTGATGGGTAGGTGGTCATCTGCCCCAAGGTCCTTTCGTGTTCAATATGTTTTATAAGTTAAGCAGGTGAGTGGATTTTCTCTAAGCCCTGGTTAAGCAGTCCATATTATTGATGTGGAATATGATTGGTGAAGTGTGCCTGGCTCTGCCCAGTGAGGTCCACTGTCTTGGGCCATGTCTTCACTATGAAAAAACGTGTGTTCTTACTATATGGTAGTTAACACATGGTAACTAACACCAGAGAAAATCCTAATGAAAACAAGACACATTTTAACATGTGTAGTAGATCAAGGTATACCTGAGGCACCCCATACTCTTTATCTTGACCTGCTAACCTGTGTGAAAGTTGCAAACTGCCTTGTCCTCACTAGGATTTGTTAGTTACCACATGTTATTTAACATAATAAGAAAACACCTTCTTTTCTACTAAGATGCACCCTTGGGATAACTGGGTGATCCTGACTTCTCTTAGATTTCCAGATTGCTTGAACTGTTTTTTGTTTGTTTGTTTTTAATTTTTGGTTATGTGAGAGGTTGCAATTATTTCTTGATCACTCCGGATTGGGTCACTGCAATGTGTTTTACTTAGGGCTGCCTTTGAGGAAGCTTTAGCTAATGCAGAAGACAGCAGATCCCACATTTAATAGAGGTGGATCATTGTGGACACCTTATACCTGTGGTCCATGAATTGTATTTCTTTTCCTTCTGCTTCTGGATGCAATTCATGATATTTCTCCTACTTACTTTGAGCTCTGGCTATCTTAGAGACTACCTCATTCTCTCTATTCACTACTGTGATGGCTAAGATCAACATTAAGAGTATCCCTGTCTGGGTCTTAACACAGCTACTCACAGGTCAAGTCTACACTCAAGCACTACAGCAGCGTAGCTGCATCAGTGCTGGTGAAGACATGCTATGCTGACGGGAGAGTGCTCTCCCAGGTGGAAGTGATGTCGTGCCTGTGTGGACAGCATTTAGGTCGATGTAACTTACATGGCTCAGGTGGGTGTAGTGTAGATCAGCCATCAGACTCTCCCAGAATCCTTGTCTAGCTACCAGAGCTGCAGCAGGTGGGGGGGCTTAATTGCTCCTGGCAATGATTGAGAAGGGGTGCAATGTAGCGAGCAGATGAAGCAAGACATTTGACTTGCCTGCAGTAAGTGCTTATGAAATAGCACGTCCCTAGGGAATAGCTCTGCATATTTTACTACAGGATTTGGCTTTTAAGCTAGAGTACAAATTGATTGCAGATATATATTGGGCCTGCTCCTGCTCCCACTGAATCAATTGATTTGAAGTTACTGCTCCAGTTTATTATATAGATTAAACTTGCACCTTCTTGGCCTGTAAATTGATAGTTCTTAGTTTCTCATGAACCAAGATTTTAACAATTCTGTTGCATGCAAAGACTGTAGATGTTTCTCTGCAGCCTCTGCCATGCTTACTTTTTTAAAGACTGATAAACAAAAAAATCTATTCACACAATATTATTACACAGACAGTGAATTGACTCCTGTTTTCATCAAGTAGTAGTGAGCAATGGTACAGAAATGGAACGTGGTGGGCAATTGTCTGATCTTGTAGTCATTAGTGAAGTTTCTTTCCAGCAATGGTTAATGTATCTACCAAACCCTTAAGCATTTGAAATAACAATCAGATTTCAGATGCATCTGTTTTGTACCAATGTGTGTCAGCAGATTATCCTAAAAGAGGTATAAATGTCTGGAATGAGCAGGGAAATTCTACAATAAACAGTGTGTCAAACAATGCGTGTCTGTGTCAAAAATTAAAAAAAATCTCGAATGCTACTCTGTTGCCATTCCTGACTCTCATACAACATACTCAGAACAATACTGTCTTCTTTGCAAACTGCCCACAGTTTGTGTTCTAAACCATTTCACATAGCAATCTCTATTTGCATCCTTAATGTTTTGACTCTGCCTGCCTTAAGAAATCTTCCTATTTTTATGATCATGGACAGGGAAGAGGGGTAAATGGCTGCAATTCAGTTTGGGGGTTTGGGATGAGGCCATCAGTTGTTCCAGTTTTAATTCTTTTACCTTCTTGAATGAATTACAAAGCTGACACTGTTGGGTTTTCATCCCTGACCCTGGTTTATAATGAGGAAAACCATCATCCATGAACATCTGGTGAAGAGACTGTCCTTCTTTAGGAGGAAGTACACTGAATTTATGATCTCTCTTGCTGCTAAAGTGTAAGCTGGAGACTAGCTAGAGGGATGTTTTGCATTACAGTTGTTTTGGGATCATGGTGCATAAGGGCTGGTCTGCTCCACAGGCCAAGGAAACATCTTGCATTGGCAGAGAGCAGGGACTGCTGTTGCTTTCAGTGCTAATGCAATTTGGTGAAAGAACAGTGGGTGTGAACTGTTGGCTAAACGCTGTTGAGATCATGAGGACTAATCAAAACTCTCTGTGCTGATTGAGCCACAAACACTTTGGTCTACATCTTTGATTTCTTGGGATACTTTGCTTCTCTTTCTCAGATATTCACTAAAACGCCTTTAATTTTGGATTATGTGGTTTGCCTTATTGGGAGAGAATTCATTTGAATAACTTAATAAAGCTGTGAGGTTTGCTTGGCGTGATTATTTAGGATGGGCGATTCAGCTACTGAATTGAAAATGAAATTGGGCTTTGAAGCTTTTTTTTAAGCAGTGAATTAGTGAGGCTTCAGCATTTCTAAAATCTGAAATGTATTCGGCTGAGTCTTAACTTTTGAATGGAATAAACAGCTATGTGGTAGGAATAATCATCCTCCACCAACATGTTCAAGACAGTCCACAGATGAAACTTTGGAAAACAAACGTCAGAGGGATCTTCACTTCCCAGCAGCAGCAAACTTACATACTTTTGCTTACTGCTCTTCGTGTAATAAGAGAGAGAACCTAAGAACAGTGTTACTAGTCAATAGTATAAACTGCCATTGCCAGGGCCAGAGTTATACAGAACTCCAGTTGGCTTCAGTCACATGATCATCTGTGCTGATTGAACCTTATGCAAAGATCCATCCACCTGTATAGATCCATTTGCAGGATCGGGGCCAATAAGCAGTAACTTCTCTTCAGAAAACAAAGTTGAAGAGAGATATTTCTGTTCTGAAATAGCGATGCAAATTTGCAGTGGGTATTTCTCTCCGACTATATCCCACCTGAAAAAACTGAAGTTATATTCTCTACACTGTTATCATTGCATAATATATAGCAACCCTACAGACAAATCCTGTGAAGTGAGGCAGCCATTGAAGTTAAAAGGAGTTTCCAGTATGCAGCACCACTATAGATATAGTTACAATGTTTGCATTTACTAAATAGAAGGCAGTTTTAGACAAACACTTTGTATCAATAATGCGCCTTCTGTTTAGCTAGCGCTACGCAAGCAAGGTAACATCCCAGATGAAATACAAAAATATGGAAATCCATTATGAATTCTCTTTTTCACATCTCCCGTGATGCATTTCCTTTTCTGTTGAATTGGTAACCGTTTTTTTGTGTTCATCGAACAGCATTCTAAGAGATTTTAGACATGAACATTTAGAAGCCTAGGGTCAGATTTTCAAAATAGCTCAGTTGCCAATTTAGACACCACAATAAGTACCTAGATTTTCAGAAGAACTCACTTTAAAATATTATTCTTCCATTGGGAAATGCCTCTCACGAGTGAGTGGTGGTCTAGTGATCTGAACACAGGACTGGGAACTAGAAACACCTGGATTCTGTATCCTACCTCTCCCATTCACTCATGTTTCTTAATCTCTGCTTCAGTGTCTTCACCTGTAAAATGCTGAAAATAATACTTACCCTACCTGTGGGTGTTGTGAGGATTAATGTTTGTAAAGAGCTTTGAGGTTTAGTGCTAAGTATTTTTATAAATATATTTTGGGTTCCACCCCCCAATGCCAGTGCCCTGCTGCTGAGGCCCTTCAGGCACTAGCCCAACTCAATACACCTGTAGCTCTGCCCCCTTCAATGCAGGGATTTAAAATTCAAGTGGTTTTGAAAGCTGAGAAAAAATGTTACATTTTATTCACAGTTCTTGCTGGCATCACTGTGTACACTTAGAACCATAAAAATGTAGGGCTGGAAGAGAACTGGAGGAGTTATCATCTCCAGCTCCATGCACGGAGGCAGAACCAAATAAACTTATACCATCCCTGGCAAGTATTTTTTCAACCTGTTCTTAAAATCCTCCAGTGGTGGGGATTCCACAACCTCCCTTGGAGCATATTCTAGAGCTTAACTGTCCTTATAGTTAGAAAGTTTTTCCTAATATCTAACATAAATGTCCCTTACTGCAGATTAAGCCCTGTTACTTCTTACCCTTCAGTGGACATGGAGAACAATTGATCCCTGTTCTCTTTATAAAACCCCTTAACATATTTATCAGGTTTCTCCCTCAGTCTTCTTTTTTCAAAATTAAGCACACCCCATTTTTTCATAGGTCTTTCCTCATAGGTCAGGTGTTTTAAACCTAAGGTGTTTTCTAAATCACAGGTGCTTCTCCTTTTACCTCTTTGAAAAAATCAACACGGAAGGATAGGAGGCACACATGACAGCTGTGATGTTACTGATTCCTGTTGGAGTCTCCAAGGAATATCTGTGGTAATATTTGTCTCTCAGCAATGAAAACAGTTGTTAATTTGTCTCTCAATCACTTGGTCCTGTTGTGTTTGTGAGAACCCAGATCTCTGCATCCTCATTGTCACTTCTTTTCAGAGACAGTTGGTGTAAATTATTTTGAAGCATCATGAGAAAATTAAATAAAGGAGAAATACAAAGCTGCCTTCTAGCGTGCTGGACAATGAAGCAGTCATTTAATTTATGTGGAAACTGCAAGCTATACTAATGAGCTTATCCACATGCAATTGGAATGAGGAGCTGGTGGTGGACCACAGTGCAGCAGCTTTTCATACAGTAGCAACTTGTCACTCTTTACTTCATATCATCACTCTTTCCTTTGTATCATGGGTGTTCTGCTAAACTCAAGCTAAAAGGCCTTCAACCTTTGTATTAGTATATTTCATATTTCAGCCTCAGGCTTTGACCTAGTGTATAAAGTATCTTCTGAAAACTAAAGACTCAGTTGTCAACAAGTCATTGAATGTAAAAGAGGGTTTGATTACGCTGTTTGTAATCCTTTCCTCACAGAAAATCAGAGCATGGTTGAGAGGGGAGAGAACTCATACACTGATAGCATCAGTTTTAGATCAAAGACCAGTTTTAAAAAAAAGGATTAGGACAATATGTACATTAATTTCAGGCTATTATGAATGCTACATAAAGTTAAACTTTTAGAATTCCTAGTTGCCTCTAGGTTTTCTAAATAAACACACTGGGTCAGGGATTGAAAAGTCAAATAGTACAGAAAGTTAAATTAAATTTAATTCCTTGCAAGACTATCTGGGGTTACTTTAGTAGGCAGATGTTGATGCTAACTATTGTTGTACAGACTTTTTCCTTGTCCACCTACCCCGGTAAATGAGAGCTGTATTACATAGAAATTACCACAGTAGGGGACAGTAATGGGAATGGAATAAAGAGGCTTTCACATCTAGGTCACCAGCTCAACTCAGTGCAGTTCAGAGGTGACCAAATGCTATTGCCATCTGGTGGCTTGTATGAAGTGAGTTTGGGATTCTCAATGTAATTCTCAACTGAGAGAGAGAGAGAGAGTTCCACACCTGAAAAAAAACAACTATATTTGGCACTGACTGATGTGTTTGATAGAAATCTCAGAAAAGATTACTCTCTCCTCTCCACATGTGGTTCCCCCAGAGCAGGCTGAGGCACATGTGGTGGGATTGTGACATAGTTTCACTGCCATTACCTCTTTTGTTGACAGAGGGACTGCAGTCTCAGGGGCTATCAGCCTCAGGGAGGAGGGTAAAAACAATATTAAAAAGTGATCATGTTACAAAATTATATCACATGTAGGCAGTACCTTGCTGTCCGAGAGAGAGACATGCTACTATTGGGGGGAAATCAGAGAGGGAATATTGACAATGGAGTAATTACTGCAAGAGTGACCTGAGCTGCCTCTTCATATCAGCTGTGAATGTGCATTGCAATAAAGATCTTAGAGTTCACACTGTGGAGAAGGGAACTTTGGCTTCTTTCTCAGTTAATAATATTCAAGCTTATTGACGCTTCATTTTCCATCGTTCAGTTATATCAGTCCACGTCACACATGCGAAGTATGCTCACTGGTTTTGGAGTGATCCCTATTGTTTGCACATTTCTGGCATGTGACTGATGTGTTGGAAAGAATATGATCAGGATGCCTTCCTGTGCACAGGCTCTCTATAAATATTTGGAGTCCTAGTTTCATGGGAATTAAAAATCATACAACCAACCAACTACAAAAAACAATAGGTTTATCAAACTTCCATATTAGATAGCCTCACATTGGAAAACACCTGACTGAAATGTTGGTCTGCAGTTTAGGGCCCAGTCTCACACCCACTGAAGTCAAATGGATGTTTGCCATTAATTTCAGTAATTAAATTCAAGGATTGGACCTTGAATAGCTGCCATGTTGGCTGCATTTTGGCAATGGGTGAAATGGTTGATATATTTATTTATTTATTTTGCACAGTGCTTTGTGGTCATTTAAATGAAGAGTGCTCTACAAATGTTAAATCTTGATCTTGTAAAATATTGGGGGTCAGTTGTTCCCTCACAGTTTATATTAAACATCAGTGGGAGCTATGCAGGTGCATGACAGGAGGAAGAAAAGTCTCTTGGGAATCCTGCACTGCAGTCCCCTTAAAGAGCAGTTATATAATTGGCGTGGGAGTGGCAGATGTCACAGTTGCAGATAAAACATTTAATAGGGGATTGACTGGTTCAGGGAGCTGGTAAAGAGATAGGAGAGCCTTTCCCACTAGGTCACCAGTTCAAGTGCAGATCAGATCAGGAGTGACTGAAAGTTGATACAAGCTACAAGTAGCCTACATCAATTGAGCTAGGAGGTCTCACTTTAGTTCCTAGAGGACTGGTGCTACATCACAAAGCCACTGCCTCAACTGGCATCATCAAGGCAATCTCATTAAAGAAGCCAAGGACTGAATAGATGAGAGGCTGAACTGGTTGCTCAGACCTTAAAGGAGGTCCCTCTGGATTAGGATTGGAGCAGTGAATGGAAGCATGAACTGTAGCTGGCCAGGCCTCACCTGTTCTGTGAATAGAGGATATCAGTCTCTAGTATTGTAAATCTGCCTCTTTTCATACACACTAAATTCACTGATAAAAGGAAAGTTTAAAGGAACATTTACAAATAAAAATCCATATACTTGAAAATGAACAATGTTGAAGTCAGTATATACATAGTGTACACACACAACTGCTCACACATACTGCTTTCCATACTGTGTTTGTTATTTTTGCAATTTGATACCTTTGATTAGTTTCTTCTGATTCTAGTTTTTGAGAAGACTGATTTAATGCCAAAAAATAAACCTGGATCCACTAAAGAGCCTGTATGTTGCTCTCAGGTTTTCACTAGCCAGGAAGGAGCTTGCCTTGTTCAGTTTCACATAGTTGGGAAGTAAGGATTTGACTTATGAAGTAATGTTGGATTTACTTTGTAAGAACTCACCAGATATTAATAAAAGCTTAAAATGATTCAGGCTACAATGACTGCAATGCAGATGAAGATGAAAAGAGTCTAGTTTAGTACATCATTGCAGAAACACTGAGGATGAAAACCGAATGGAGATAAAATTCAACAGACAATACCATTTGCATACTCAGTGTGCAACTGTAAGGCATTGAGAAGTTACACTGATGATCTGGAGAAATAACCTCATACTAAGAAATACCAGGTAGTGATAGGGAGTCCTTACAGGTATACAATTTCCAGAATAAGGGACAAAACTTTGACATTGAAAATCTGAATCAAGTTTACAGCGTCCAAGAATGCACTTCTTTTTCAAAATTGACTGTTAAAATCCCAAGGGCCTGATTCTTCTTTCGCTAACACTGGTGCAGATGAGTAATAATTCCATTGAAGTCAATGGAGTCACAGTGGTGTGAAGTGGGATGAGAATTATGCCCTTGGACTATAGATTATTCTGTCCTGTCATGGTGAGGAATTAGCAGTGGTTGCTCTCAATCACAGTTTTAGGTGGGAAAATTTTGTTGCTGCTCCTGCACTCCTTAATGATGTGCAGTTCTGACAGTGTCTGTCAGCCCCGACAACATTGATTTTGTCTGTTGTAGGTACAGTGTGTGTGTGGGTGTGGGTGTGCATTAGCACTACAAAAGTGATTTTTCCTTCCTTCTTGTCAACTGTTGAGAATAGCCCACTTCAGCCTTAATTGAATTGGTTCTTTAGCACTGACCCCCTACTTGGTAAGGCAACTCCCATCTTTTCATATGCTGCGTATTTATACCTCTCTACTGTATTTTCCACTCCATGCATCTGATGAAGTGGGTTTTAGCCTATGAAAGCTTATGCTCAAATAAATTTGTTAGTCTCTAAGGTGCCACAAGGGCTCTTTGTTGATTTTGTTGATACAGACTAACACGACTACCACTCTGAAATCTATTTTGAATGTACTCCAGGGTTCAAGTTCATTTGAATTGGGACATTGTTCATATTTCTGTGGAAGAAAAAGTGCGATGTCTGTGTGTACTTCAAAAGTGACCGGGTATGAATTTGTATGTTTTGCCATCATAACACTCTTGCAGCCAGGGACGGCTCCAGGCACCAGCGCACCAAGCGCATTCCTTGGACGGCAAGCCGCGGGGGGCGGCCTGCCGGTTCCCGTGAGGGCGGTATTCAGGCTGCCTTCGGCGGCATGCCTGTGGGAGGTCCGCTGGTCCCACGGCTTCGGCGGCAATTTGGTGGTGGGTACGCTGAAGGCACGGGACCGGCAGACCTCCCGCAGGCATGCCGCCGAAGCCGCGTTACCAGCGGACTTCCCGCAGGCATGCCGCTGAAGGCTGCCTCACTGCCGTGCTTGGGGTGGCAAAATACATAGAGCTGCCCCTGCTCGCAGTGTATGGTGCTATCATAAGACATATAAATACACAGGAATTAATAAACATACGGATAGCCATTTGGAACACCACTATTTGGGTCTAAGAAGCTCACCATTAAATCACCTATCAACATTTTAGAGCCAATACATGATGGAATGGCAAAAAGATTTTATTGGCACTTGTTTGAGAAGGGGCACGCTAATCATGAGTGTGAAGCCACAAGTGTGTTAAGCAGGTCACCTCAAGTGCATGCCAATAAAAACTGTATCACGCACCACTCTGTCATGTATCTATGTGTCTCACAGATTTTACAGAAAACTAATGTTATTTTAGAAATGTTTGAGAGGCTTTAACTTTTTGTTGAACCTGTGTTTTTTGTATGCTTCCTCTTATAAAGCCAGGCTACCATGAGTCCAACTGCACAGATCAGTGAGGAAGATAAAAATATAATTTTTAAACCAAAGTCTAATGTGACTTAAAATAACTTTTCAATATATAAAACTATTCTGATGTTAATGTCTGATACCTTGGGCTGTTGCAGGCTGGAAGCAAGCATTGTGAATCTCACAGGAAGCTGGGGACTTGCCTTTGCCAGTGGCAAAGGAAAGGAGCAAACATATCTGTGGCATTTTTTAAAAATATGGTGGCTGCTTGAAACTGCTCATAGATTTGGAATGATAGAGTAAATCCCAGGGGAGGTGGTCACATAATTGTGTGGCTCTGCAGTTTATCACGTGGTTGTCATTTCAATATATGAAGACACATGAACACACGGTGAAAATTATTAAAATATAAAGCTGCAAATTGAAATATTCAAAAATCATGAAATTAAAAATTTAACATATTCTTAGTAACATTAACTCACCCGCATTGCACTTACTGGGGCGAATTCGGTCCTCACATACACACAAGTAAATCCTAGTGAGGGTGTTTAGAAACACACTTATGCAATTCTATTGGCATTGAAATAGGATTCTCCCCCGCCCCCCTCTTTTGTTTGCCTTGGGATAATTTGGGATTCCAATAATCTGGGGTGTATTTGGGGGAGTTGTGTTGGGGTCCAAATCAATCTATTCATATTAAAATTAGTTTGGGATTAGAAGTGTTTGGATAAACTGGATTTTACAATCTAACTATTTTACTCTCTCTCTCTCTTTGTCTATATCAGATCTTTACATGATGTTGCTTTATATAAAGAAGGGGTAGCTCAGAAACATATGTAGGAGGCAGAGCACTGTGGTTGAAGTGAAAGGGGATCATCATTAGGAAGTGGTCAGAGGCTTAATACCTCTTGTTTTTCAGTAGCATGTCTCATTAACCCTTTTGATAGATTTCCTAGATTTGTTCTGACAACCATACAGGTAACTGTATATTTTATAAAGGTGTCAGGGCAGATATTGGTTCATTGCTGCTGGAAAGGCATAACGAGTGGAGTACCGCAGGGGTCTGTTTTGGGACCGGCTCTGTTCAATATCTTCATCAACGACTTAGATATTGGCATAGAAAGTACACTTATTAAGTTTGCGGATGATACCAAACTGGGAGGGATTGCAACTGCTTTGGAGGACAGGGTCATAATTCAAAATGATCTGGACAAATTGGGGAAATGGTCTGAGTTAAACAGAATGAAGTTTAACAAAGACAAATGCAAAGTGCTCCACTTAGGAAGGAAAAATCAGTGTCACACATACAGAATGGGAAGAGACTGTCTAGGAAGGAGTACGGCAGAAAGGGATCTAGGGGTTATAGTGGACCACTAGCTTGGACCACAAGCTAAATATGAGTCAACAGTGTGATGCTGTTGCAAAAAAAGCAAACATGATTCTGGGATGTATTAACAGGTGTATTGTGAGCAAGACACGAGAAGTCATTCTTCCGCTCTACTCTGCTCTGGTTAGGCCTCAGCTGGAGTATTGTGTCCAGTTCTGGGCACCGCATTTTAAAAAAGATGTGGAGAAATTGGAGTGGGTCCAGAGAAGAGCAACAAGAATGATTAAAGGTCTTGAGAACATGACCTATGAAGGAACGCTGAAAGAATTGGGTTTGTTTAGTTTGGAAAAGAGAAGACTGAGAGGGGACATGATAGCAGTTTTCAGGGTGTCATAAGGAGGAGGGAGAAAACTTGTTCACCTTAGCCTCTAAGGATAGAACCAGAAGCAATGGGTTTAAACTGCAGCAAGGGAGGTCTAGGTTGGACATTAGGAAAAAGTTCCTAACTGTCAGGGTGGTTAAACACTGGAATAAATTGCCTGGGGAGGTTGTGGAATCTCCATCTCTGGAGATATTTAAGAGTAGGTTAGATAAATGTCTATCAGGGATGGTCTAGACAGTATTTGGTCCTGCCATGCAGGCAGGGGACTGGACTCGATGACCTCTCGAGGTCCCTTCCAGTCCTAGAATCTGTGAATCTATGAATTTCTCTTCTCATTATGGAATCAATCCTTCTTCTCTCCCCTGCACCTCTATTGGTTTTGATGCCCGGTAATCTGACTTGCCATTTTTTGCTCACAGCTCATGCATGTATGGGAGATCTAGGTAAATGGAACAACCAGCAAGGGCTTTATTGGGTTCTTGGATGTGGTATGGGAAGGGAGGGAGAGAGCAAGAAGGTTGATGGACAGAATCAAACTTGCCAAGGTCCCTCCATACAATATGGATGGCCCTGCTGCTAAGAGAGAAGACCTTGCATGGCTGTCTAGACAATTCTGAAAGCTTTCCCATATTATGTTAATTGGCCAGATTGCATGAGGTTTCATGAAGTTAATTATACTCAGGCATTGAAAAAAATGTTTTCTATTTCAACTGTAGCTCAGACATTCTGGCATCTCCTTGTGAGCTGAGAGTGACAGCCATTCTGGAGTTCAATCTTCCAGTCCTTAGCACAGCTATCACTGAATGCAATTGGAGTTTGCCTGAATAAGGACTAATGGACCAAGGTCCTGGATTTATGTAATTGATCCAGGATAAATTTGGGATCATGAGGGCTAAGAAGGATCTCAGTCAAATTTTGCCCCAGGGTGATGATAAATCATAATGGATAATATTTGTTTTCCTGATGCATGTGTATCTGGAGCATGATAGTTTCGCCTGTACCTTTGTACCTGCTATGGGAGATGGATTAATCCTGGGGATTTGCAATACTATCTCTAATATTTTAGGGGTAACTATTAAAGATGGCTTAGCAATGCATTAGGACCTTTCAGGAGAAGTAATTGATTAATACCTCTCTATCATGTTTGCTGGTTAGATATTAATATAATTCCTGGAAAAGATATGGGATTATATGATTTATTAAAGAAGGTTTCTTTCAAAATGATAAAACTTAATGACTAATGAGAGCAGCAGTTTATTGCACTTCAGAAGAGATACTTACATTTTTAGTTAAATATTTTTTCATTACTGTGTTTATTTGGTTTTAAATTTTTGTTGAGACTTTTCATTTTTATGAAAAACAGGGATTAATAGCTGAGATAACCCTAGTGCAGGCATGTTTTTGCAAGCTTCCTTTGTACAGCTCTGCTGCTGATACAGCTCAATTTTGAACTTCACATATGCTGCTCAAGTCCTGGAGCCTCCCTTAAGCAAGACTAAAAAATGCTACTGAACTGTGTGGAAGTTCTATGATATAAACTAGAATGAATCCTTCCAACTGCTTTTAATTTGTTACCATGTCTCCTTGGTGCTTTAACCCGCTCTGATACTTCACCTCAATGTCAGTAAGTCAGTGATTATCTGAATATAGACATTTTTACAGACCCAGCATTCAGGAGAGTTTAAAGCTTTACCAGTCCTGGCCCCTTTTTCTTTCATTGAAACAAAAGTGATTCCTTATGTGATGATAGCAAGAAGGAACCTTTCTGTGAAATTCTCCTCCATGCAGGGAGACAGTCTGACATCTTAGGTGTGAAAGCTGGCGGGTCTGCAGCAACACCAATTTGTTTAGGAAGGAAGTGAGATTCAGAAAATTATCCTTTTTGCACATTTTCTCTGTATAATATTGAAGCTTTGCTTATGTATCACACTAATATGTTTGTGCATTTTTATGTGTAAGAGGCTGAAGTCTAATACACTTTTAAAACAACGATTTTCTTTGTCCAGAGGACACACATGCAAACCACCAAAAAGTAAAAGACTTCTTATTATGAGGCCATTATTAATGGACACTGGAACTGATTAGACTGTCAGCTATATATATAGTAAAAAGAACAGGAGTACTTGTGGCACCTTAGAGACTAACAAATTTATTTCAGCATAAGCTTTCGTGGGCTACAGCTCACTTCTTCGGTTGCAACAGTGAGCTGTAGCCCATGAAAGCTTATGCTGAAATAAATTTGTTAGTCTCTAAGGTGCCACAAGTACTCCTGATCTTTTTGCGGATACAGACTAACACGGCGGCTACTTTGAAACCTATATATATAGCGTATACTATATATTTAGTACAGTCATACATATGTTTGACTATCTATTTTGCTAATCAAATAGACTTAATATAATCTAAATAGTGAGATATACTAGGCAAAAATCTGCTCTTAGATTCCCCTGGAAGAGCCCCACTACAACAGTCTGCTCTCCCTTTGTGAATGTCATACATGTAGGAAGAACAAAATTATCAGCATTGAAATCTGTGTGGATCTGAGAGGAGGATTTTGCTCATGATGTAAACCCCACATGTGTGTTAATGTTGTGTTCCTCTGATGTACTGCTGCCAACAAATTTCCTAGACGAAGAGACAACTAAATAATGAGACTAATGTGCACTAAAACAGTTTTTATTTCATAACTTTTTAAAGCAGAATTCCCCATAGAAATCAATGAGAAATTCTCCCTAAAAATAGTTGGTACAATGTGACCCTTCCTTGTATTCCCAGATACAGAAGTGCTAAATCTTGCCCTATCTAAAATTGCATAGGTTGAAGATATGGCAGAATTTAGCCCACCTATGGCTTGGAAACTTAACATCCAAAGTCTCTTGGTGAAAAGTTTGCAGTGAGTTTTCAAGCTGCAGAGAATAATTGAAAATCCAGTTTTTTTCCTCAAAAAGAGAAAGGTATTTTTAAACTGCAATCTGAGAAACTGATAGCACAATATATTATGATATTATATGATACACAATGGAACTCCTTAACTACTTATATCAACTCGATCCCTTTTAACTGGTGAATTTATTACTATTTAATATTGATGTCGGTTGGCTATATTGTTTTTAATGGAAAATGAGAGTGAAAATTTAAATGTCTGATTAGCCAGTCAATGAGGATCTAGTGATGATGTAGTTTGCATACATCATAACTTGAATAGGGATTTATTTTTACCAAGTTTAAAGAGACACTGTCAAGGCCCAAAACTGACCCATCGTTTTTTATCTGTATAATTCCATGCTGTTCATATACACATGCTTTTGCTAAAGAATTGCAGGTATCTAGCAACGAGAATTATCCTCCCTAAATCAGAGGCATATTGTGTCTTAATTTTTTTTCAGTAGAGCTTCCCATTAATGGAAAGATATGACACTCAGCATACATTTGAGAAGAAGAGGAAATAATGATGAGGAAACAGATTTCGATTTCAGTTTTCCAAAGAATTTTTCTAAACAACAGTTTGTAAAATCAGATGTTTGGACTGTTGAAAAATACCTTGGCAGGGACCTTCATGTTAGCACTGAATGCAGATGGGCTGAGGATGCTGCCTTTGGGATGCAGAAAGTTCAGGTTCAAGGCTGAATCGGCGCTAGAATTCAGATGGAGTTGTGCTGAAATCTTGGGAGCTGTTCTTGAGAGATTTCAATCCTGTAAGTGGAAATAGAAAATAGGCTCTTTAGGGATCCAACCTTGAACTAAAATGGCAGGGGTGGGCTTAGATACCCCCCTCCTCTAAAAGGGATTTGGGGTTGTGACCATCTTCCAGCGTGAATTGTGGGTGATTTACACTCGTAACTGAATTTCTATGAAAACACTTGGAGGACAAAAGGATGTAAAAAGCTGAATCAGTTCAGTCAATCTACAGATAAACTTTATTTTGTTTTAAACTGGAGAACTAAATGAATCCCCTTGTGTTACCTCATGTTACAGAGGAGTTTAGTCCTTAGCAATGAAGCTCTGTTGACATTAGTTTTGGTGAGCTTTACTCTTTCTGAGTGGGTGGACTTTAAAATGCTGAGATTAGATGGCTACTCTAGTATTTTGGCCTTCTTCCAGATGCTTATAGCCTTCCCGGAGAAGGATAACACAGCTTTGTAGAAAACAGAAAGTGTTGACATCCAGAACACATTGAGTGGGTGTACTAAGTTCAGCCAGCTGGGGTCATGTCCCCCTGGCCTGCCATCCAGACTTAGCCAGTTTAGGAGTGCAGGGAATGGACATGAAGAGAAAGCACAGCAGAGTCCAGTGCACACAGTTGAAGGATACACCCCTAGAGCCTGTTTCCTAGAAATCTGCAGACAGAAAATTTAGGTGTGCTCTGTTGCTGGAAAATAGCTTGTTTTTTGTTCTTAACTGTAGTTATTTCCTGTTGCCTCTCAGTGGCTCATGTTGTATTAATTTTAACATACTGTTTGCTCTTGAAGGAGTGAGAAAAAGCAATTCCTGTTTTGCAGCAGCTTTTTTTGTAGGTCAGGAAAGGAACTGGACACTAATGTGGATCACAACATGACTGAAGGAAGGTCACTTTTATATCCTTGTGCACATCACAAAATTAGCCTTTGTCACTTGCCACAGCTGCTAACAATGCCTTGGTAAAGAACAAAGAATGAACACCTCAGCCTGGCCTTGAACCATGATTCTGAAAACAAGGACCACAGGGCTTTACCAGCCCAGGCTGCCATCTGGTCTTTTATGCAATGCAATAAAGTAATCCCTGTGAATGCAGCCACAAGATTGTGGAACAATGAAAGGTATTCAGGAAGTGTGTTTATTGTTATTGTGTTCTTGGTTCAGGGATAGATTGTGGATAGCTCTGCGCCTGTGCAGGAGGATCAGAAGCAAAGAGAGAACAAGAAATACTCCCTCTGTCTTACACAGATGCACAAGGGACAGTCCGTCCGTCTGTCTCAGCAGTTATATTGAACTCATCATTGTAGCTCTGAACATCTGAGCTCAGTCTTGGTTCTGGCACTGCAAGCTTGCAGGGACAGAGGTGGTGTAACTCCAACAGCCCTAGGAACAACAGTCTAGCACCACAAAAATGGCAAGTTGGGGTGGGACCATGGATACCAGCCAGCAGAGGAGATCAAGTGCAAGCGGAGCACATGTAACGTCCTTTCAAGGGGCGACATTGCCTCTGATCATGGCTGGTATGGATATTGTGACTTGGGCAGGCAAAATGCCTCTGGAGCCTGCTGTGCCCTGGGTTCTGGGGTAAAAGCTGGAATAGAGCCACATGGATACAAAGCTGAAACAAAGCTAGTCAGGCACTGAATCCTTTTGTTCCTTTTGAATGTTGCTCGTTTTATCACTGTCATGTTGAAACATGAAACCATTGTGGAATAGTCAAGTGAAAGCTGTACTGTATGAAATATACTTGACTGGAATGAGACTAAATCATGACAACTTTTGGTATGCAGTGCTGTTACCAAATCATCTGGACTCATGTTGCAGTGACAATTTGGATATAATTGAGGTTAGTTTCATAGGCTAAATAATGCATATTTCTATGATGTGCTATTGGTTTTATTTTTAACTCTTCAGCAGTTCCATACTCAGTAGATTTCCTAGCATTTGCCCCCAGTTTTCCATCTGCTGATTTAATTAAGTTAAGTTCTGGTTTTTATACTGTGAATCTAGAGTAAACGAAATAGAAACCTTACCTACATTATTTGGCACTTAGCAGTAGACATGAATAATTTTGGAATTTATGGGGAAAAAGAGAAGTTATGTGTTTTGGGAGCCAAAATATGATTGGCAAGCCAGACCTTGAAGTCAGCTCTATGCAGTATGGGCTCAAGTTGCAGCTATTTGTAAGTGTGATGTTCCAGAGTTCTGTTTGTAGGTGTATTTGGGGAATCAGAACTCTCATCCACCATTTTAAAGTATAGGGCATACAAATTTCACATTGCTTTTTCAGATGTGGAGAAAAAAAATATTGTGGTTTGCCTATTTATTGATTCTAAAAACACTTTTGAATATATATGACTTGAAAATGTGACCTTAGAGAAAGGATAAACTTTATACTGCCATGAACCTTTTGGAGAAAAAGCAGACGCTCAGTTAATGGGATTCAGTTTTACAGTTTCAGTCAGTGAACGAGTACCTCTAGTCTCCCTTGATGAATAAGAAAGTGCATGGAAAAGCGGAATGATCAAATACAGTCGGATGAGCTGATGATATATCATTCCAAAGGCAATCCAAATACTTTGACTATAAAGCAGGCCTATGCTCGCCTCTGCATAGCAGCAGGTGATTTCCAGGAGCTTTTTATTTCATGACGCTCTGTAAAGGCAAGATATCATCATGTTGATAGGTGAAAGTAAAAAACAGCTGCTGTTAGATACTATCAGGACCTGATTCTCCATTGCACTGCTGCCTATGTAGTAACTTACAGCTGGCACAAAAGGAGTGTAAAGTAAGTGTAAAACACCACCAGTCTGATTTAGTAGTATTGCATACCCACTTTGGGCTGGTGTTACTGATTACACACAGTGTTGGACGGTGGAAAATCAGATCCAGGGACTGTATCACGATCTTGTGAACTGATTGTATGATTGTATGAAATGAGGTGACTGTAACAGAGAAGGCAAGCACACGGCTGTTAAGAGTCAGGTGTAATTTAGATTTTACCATGAATAGGATAGTTATTGATGCAATAATGATGAGATCATAGATTTTAATTTGGGGATAAAGATGGAAAGTGAAATAAGACGAACCATAATGAAGCACCCAGTTCTCTGACTGAGCTGAGAAGTGATGTTGATGTTTGTGAAATTCATAGTCATTAGAGAAAGAGGAAATGACCAGGAGACTTATGTGAGTCATTCCACTTAACCATAAGGAACAGAAAAAGGGCCCAAAATACGGACTCTTCATTCATGTTAATTATTAATACAGTCACAATTACTGCAAGTTATAGAGTCATGCCAATCCAACTTATTACCCTTCTTTGCTGTAATTACTGATTTAGTACATAAAAGATATGCAATGGATATAGTGCATTTGGATTTCAGGAAGCGATTTCCTTTATAAGTGTATTGGGTGGCACTATATCAATTGAATTGCTGCCAATTAGATAAAAATGCCATAATGTATTAGAAATTGGTTGCCTAACAGGAAATAGGAATCAGTTATTTATGAAAAGACTTCCAAGTGCAGAACAGTATCAGTTAGGGTGCTGCAGAGGGCAGCATTTGGATGACTATTATTTAATACATTCATTAACAATCTAGAGAGAGGGATAAATCAATCAAGGTCAAAATTTGCTGATGACACTTAACTCAAAGAAAGAGCAGGAGACCAGAACCAAACTTCAGAGGGAGCAGGAAAAATTTGTTTAGTTCTCTGTAGTAAGATTTGATTTAAAGGCTTGTCTTCACGTACAGCGCTTTATCGGTGCAGCTGCGCCATTGTAGCACTTTAGTGAAGACATTCGTATGCTGACAGGAGAGCTTTTCCCGTCGGTGTAGTTAATCTACCTCCTTGAGAGGCGGTAGCTCTGTCGGTGGGAGAAGCTCTCCCGCAGACATAGCGCTGTCTCCACATGAGGTTAAGTCGGGATAATGATGTCACTCAAAGGGGTGGATTTTTCACTCTCCTGAGCAACGTAGTTATACCAGACTAGGTCTGTAGAGTAAACCTGTCATAACAAAGGGAGTCCCCAAACATAGGGGGAGAGAGTAAGATAGAAGCCTGGGAGAGGGCTATCTGAAAAGCAGTGAGTCTGAGATTATCTGGAGTAAGAGTTGGTAACAATCTCCATTAAAGCAGTGCAGTTTGAGGCATTTGTGAAGCAAGGCAATGCTATTTTCATGGCGATTCACATATAAACCAGAAGAGATAATGGTAAAGAACTTGCCTTTAAATGGTGTCTGCATCAAGGTAGAAAGGTGTCGCACTAGCTCCAAAGCATGCCTTTCCCTGTCTGTCATAACGGTGATCAGGAGAAGGGATAGAAAGGTAGCTACGGCAGTGGTGCAGGCTAATTAAGGGGAAAGTTGTCTTTCCTTTTCCAATTGGCTAAGAAGCTGGAACTGTCTCTGGCAGTTGGGACCCATGGTTGTGAGCAGCTTGTTTTTGTTTGGAATCCGTTGTTTATGAATCAATAAGAGAAAGCCCATGGACAGGAATTGAAACTGCTGCTGGTGAGCATGTTATTCAGCTTCCCTCACTCGTGGTTCTGCCCACCAGCCGACAGCGACTTTCATGGAAACAGATCTCAAAGCTGCTTAAAACCTTTTTACCAAATGAGATGTACTAATCATATACTGCTGCTTGAGCAGTTTGCTAGTCAGCCTCACATCACTTTCATCTGAAGAAGGTGGGGAAGATTTGGTCCTGATTGTAGAGAAGGACTCGAGGAATCACTTTACCTTCTAGTGTGGTGTAGTAATCTCTAGAGTGAAAAGTAGTAAGTGTTTGAAAACACACAGTAACAACACCCAGCAGTTTAGGAGACAGAGTGAAGAATGCCATGTCCAACTGAAATTACAAGGGGATTGGAACTGGGCAGAATGTCAGTACCATGTAGGAATTTGGCCAAGATACCAGGGTTGACATTCCTACAAATACCAGAAGGGAGAGGGGATCTTTAATGGCAACTCACCAAAAGACAGCATCTCAACTCCTCTCCCCATGCCATGGCATTGCCATGATTGAGTTCCCACTCAGCAGCAAAAGTGCTGTCTGCTGAATTGCCAGCGCAACTTCCTGTAGTGCCTGGGTTTTCCAGGCAGGTTTCCTATCCAAGCATCAATCTGGCCTGAAGAGCTCATTAGATCTAATCAGATCACAGCCTGACGTGGTAAGGTTGCACGTAATAGTGATGCTTTGCCTAACTCTGCAGCTGTACGTAGCTTTGAAATGTAATTTGGATTTAGAAAGGATATTAAAATAACTTACATTAAAAACTTACATTAAAAATAACTTAGAGAAAATATCAAGAAGGACAATAAAATTATATGTGGATGGGAGGATAAGATATATGAGAAAAGAGTAGAATCGTGGGGAGATATCATCAAGGAAACAATATGAAGGAAGGTAAGTGTCCTACCTCCTGATAAGGAGCAGTGGCCACAGGTTAAGGGAAGAAAAGGGTTTGCTAGGCAGAACAGTGTAATGGACTCTCAAGGGAGGGAGGGATCTCAGCCAATATGGGACTAAGTAAGTCATTTGTGAGACTGATAGTAAGTACATCTACAAAATACAGAATGTCTGGTTGGATGAATAAGCAGACTTTTCTTTCACTCTTATCGTTGGTTCTATCTAGATCACATGAAGGGTAAAACAGAACCAGGGGTGTCTGTCAGGTAGACAGGGCATTTCCAGTAATCAGAGAAACTTCCAATCACATTTAACTTGAATGGAAAAGTTAAGGGAATTAGTCGCTCTTTCTGCATGTGCTTCACTGCTTTTAGCAAAGGTGCTGGTTGACTCTCAGAATCCAGGGTTGCAGAGGAGTTTGATAAGGTCTTACTGGTACTGGGGAAGACAAGAAGTGGGAGCCTTCAGACCTCAAGTGTCACAGATTGCTAAACTGGAGACCTAGTAAGCAGGGTAACTGTAGATTGTGCTGTTTGGTAGACTGGAAGAGGTAGTTACAGAACAGTAATGCTAGCAAAGGTACACTATTTCAGTACAGTGAATCAGATACTGTAATTACTGTAAAAAGGGCAAGTCATACAATCGGCTATGAAAACGTAAGTGAAAAAGTCCTTATAATGATGCAGAAGGTAATGTTATGTTACTGTGATATGGTAGGCAAGAAGGAATCAGCACCTGATATATTTAAGTTGTGAAAGCAGCTTTCCTTTGATAGGAATGTAATGATGAGACAGGCAGAAAGGACCTAAGAAATCTGTGTCAGATATATTGATCCAGACCATTGCAAGTTAAGCTCTCTTGTCTAGCTGTCCTCTCTAAATACATCAGCATGAGGTATTAATATTTTGAATATAACCCTTACAGTTGTTAATTGAGTGCCAGCTGTGTGCGCTGGGCGCTGTCCAGTCATACAGACTACACAATGCTTGTTCTAAGGGGATCGCAGTCTGAATTCCTTGGGTTAGGCTTGGTACATGGAAATGAAAGCTACATGCCTGCTTTTTTAAAGCAGTTTAGCTATGGATCATTGAGCCCATTTAGATGTAAGTACAATCGTTAGATTATGCTCAAGGTTACATCCTTTAGAAATATTGCTTCCCAACATATTGCATTTCAACTCCAGTTTAAGAGATGGCTGAAGTTGCACTCCAGCTTGTATTCATATGTGGCTATTACAGACACACTCTGCCATTAGTCCGTAGCCTGCCATTGCTAGGGCTCATTTACATTTTCAGCGTATAGCTTGCCGTATAGGATTCAGGAAATTGCACCTGGCAGTCTCAGCTGCTTTGGCAGATACTTTTCCTTGTGTGCAGAGGTACAGCAACTTACCCAATCCTGCCTTCTGAACTCTGCCCTCGGTTATGCTTCTTCATCTACAATGATGTCAGTGGGGCTCTACAGGCGTAACTAAGGGCAGAATGTGGACTCTGGAGGGTGTTTTGAGGAATCTGAAGGATAGGTTTGTTTCAGTATAATGGGAGGTTTGATTAAGTCATAAATTGTGAAATTATACAGCTCAGGGGCTGAATGTTTTGTTATCTGTTTGCCAGCATATTGTCTTACTGCTTCACTGCTGGATTATTTAAAGCCCTTTGGTGCTGGCGTCCATTGCAGTCCTTGTTCTGATGCAGAATGCTGAGTAAATGTACTTAGTAACTGTACCTCTGTGAATCAACCTCAGCCAATACCTAACAAATAGATATCAAAGGACTTTTTTTTTTTAACCATCGATGGAGGTGATAATGATAGATTTGTCTACCCTGCCCCTTTTCCATACATTCTTAATCTTTATTGCAGATTGTCAGCCATGGTTTCTAGTTCATTATATTTTCTTTATGTGAATGGTGCTATATCACTATGGACAGTGCTCATATCTGTAGGATGCAAATTATCTAGTTTAGGTTGATAGTTAAGGTTAATATTTTAAAACCCAAATATTGTCCTGCTATTCAAATAAAATACCGTTTCATTATCATTTCAATTGCATTTCAAGATCTTTCTTAAAAACAAGCCTTTTGAAATCTCCCAATGTGGGGATAAATTGTGCCTTCTCCTTTGCCAGCCTGCTGGATTGGGGAGATGGTGCAAGGTGCATGTATGCTGGGCGTGGGACAGGAATAATCTGTTTCCACTGGGAGGGGTAGTGCTTTCTGTACTGGTAACATGGCCCTGTGCAATCCTGCACTCCAGGATAGCTGGGCTGGGAGAACAAGAGCCCATCTGTGCGATGCGTCTGCCAACACCAGGAAGTATTATGCCTTTGAAAGACACAATGCCTTTAAGAAGCAGTGCTCCAGCAGTGTACCATCTCCTCCTGTCTCTTCAGTCAAAGCTCCATGGCTGAGGTTTAAACGGCCTCTGTGGAATGTGATTAACTGTGCCATAAGGAATTCAAATAATATCGTTAAACCACCACAATCATGTTGTCTTGGTTTGCTCATGTCTGACCTCTCTCAGTGCTAAGCCTGTTGCAGTCTCTCACATTTGTTTTCTCTTTCTCCACAGAATGCAATGAACTTGCCACCAGACAAAGCCAGGTTACTTCGGCAGTATGACAATGAGAAGAAATGGGAGTTGATCTGTGATCAGGTAAAGGGGAGCCATAAGGGTTTTTAGCATTGCAGTCATTAAGGGCTTAGTAAGGGGGACACTGTCAAGGACAACTTTTTCTATGGCTTTTCATTTCTTTGGCTTTATGCTCCATTGTTTGTAGCATCCCTTAGAAGCTATCCAAAAATACTTCTTTCCCATCTATTAAATAATATTTCTTTCCCATCTGATCTTACTCTGTTCTATTTGATATTTCCCTCTGCGTTGACATTAACATTAATGTGGCATAGATTTAAGGAGGGTGACCTTTCTTCACCCTTAGGATGCTGGTTTGAATCTGACCTAGATTAGTGATGCCCCAAATTATTACTGTCTCTTGGTCTATGTAAAATGAGGGGGGTTCCATTCCTCTTGTACAGCTTCACAAAACCACTATCACACCTATCACCCTCAGCAAAGCGTGAATGCTCATGGAGCTGAACTATTTCTTTATTTCCAGTTGCACGACTTCAACTTAAACAGCACCATATGCCAAGAAGTGTTCGTGCACTAGCTTCACTGTTTTGTCAGCACAGTCCTGAGAATAGTGTATGATCGTTAACATGTTGGCTCTGCAACAACAAAGGAACAGAAAACAAAATATTTAAAGAACAAAGAAGAGAAAAATGGCAGGACATAGATTTCAGTGCTAACACCTAAATCAGATTGTAATTTACACAGCCATTGCTAATAACACAAATCCTGATTCTGTTCAGCCTGGGGCGAAAGAATAAGATGTACTGTAAAGATGTAACCACAGAGAAAAAGTTAGGATATAGGCACCCAGAGTTCAGGAGAATCTCTGATCACGTTGATGAATCATGGACAGGATAGTAAAAAGCTCTGTGGGACATCTCTCATACATCCCCCAGAGGAGTAGAGTCTGTTTATCTTGAGTAGAGTCTGATTATCTTGATGTAAATTGCAATACAGAGCCATCTCCTTGTGTTACTTGAATATTCTATACAAAACATTTAAAGTGTTGTACTACTTAAAATTACTGCTTACTGAAACACTGCGGTAAATTGCTTAATCTACTGTAAGTAACTACTATTCTCAAGGATTATTGCTTAGAGCATGTACCGTCAAAGTTTAAATAATGAATTGTGAGATTTGTCCGTGGTTTTATATGGTCATTTTGCACCTGTAGAAGACTGAGGAAGAAGGAAGTAACCATATCACATGGCTTAGAACTTGTCATGCATTTACAGTACACAGCTGCTGCCACTTCACATAAGTTTTGAAATCTTCAGATAAAAAGATAACAGAGCTGAGACAACCAGGTGGCGACATACAACACAGGAAACATGAGGGAAAATCCGAGTAATTAGCGGCACATTTTCATCACTCTATTTAAAACACACTGAGTCAGATTCTCAGCCAAGATAGATCCCCTTTCCATTGATCTGATAGCGATGGCACAGAGAAGTCACTGAGCTGTCCTAATGAGCTGCTGTTGGTTCTCTTAATGTGGGGAAAGTGGAATAGAGTCAGAATAACTGGCTTTATGCAACCCCTTCCTGGGTGCATCCCTCATACAGGGCCTGCATTGGGGTAGTAGAGGCATGTGACTGAAATGCTATTTGCCACAGCTCCCTAGCTGCCCTGACATCACCTTGGGAGTGATTACCAGTCAGTGTAAATTAGAGCAGCCATGAGGCAGACGTCTATAAAGAGAGTGTAGTAGAGCATATGGTGCATAAAATATGTGTATCTGTCCACATAATTATGGCACCAAGCTAAAACACATTCTTCCATGAATAGGCTTTGTCTGTAATATATGTTTTCAATTTTAATTGAAGCAGAACATGAATTGCTGTTTCGTATTGACATCATTCATTACTCTATGCCATTTTTTCATCTTTTTAGTTAAAAAAGAAAAAAGTAAGTGAATTAACATAACTGCCTGGGAAATTAACAACTTTCATTCCATACAGTTCTGTGCTGGATTTAAAGTAATGCCCTGAAGGAGGAAGTTCCTAGATTAGAGCAGTGTTCTCAGACGATGTGGTTTGTGGCACATTTCCTGGTCATCTGCCTATGAAATATTTTGAGAAACACATAGTGGGGAACAGGGTGGAGAGAAGTGACTCCAGAAAATGAACTTCTTCTTACAGATTTCAGAGTGGTAGCCGTGTTAGTCTGTATCAGCAAAAAGAACGAGGAGTACTTGTGGCACCTTAGGCCTTGTCTACACTACGAGAGTAGTTCGATTTTACTTAAATCGAATATTTGGAATCGATATTGCAAAGTCGAACGTGTGTGTCCACACTAAGGACAGTAATTCGACTTTGTGAGTCCACACTAACGGGGAAAGCGTCGACATTGGAAGCGGTGCACTGTGGGCAGCTATCCCACAGTTCCCGCAGTCCCCGCTGCCCATTGGAATTCTGGGTCGAGCCACCAATGCCTTCTGGGTAAAAAAATGTGTCGAGGGTGCTTTTGGGTAACTGTCGTCATCCATCCATCACTCACTCCCGCCCTCCCTCCCTCCCTGAAAGCGCCGGCGGGAAATCATTTCGCGCACTTTTCAAGTCATTGACAGCGCGGACGCCACAGCACTGTGAGCATGGAGCCCGCTGCAACCATCGCTGCAGTTGTGGCCGCTCTCAACGCCTCGCAGCTTATCATACAGGTTGCCCTGAGGCAGATGCAGAAAAGTCAGGCGAGGAGGCTACGTCAACGCGGTGATGGCCTGAAGTGTGAGAGTAGCACAGACCTCTCAGAAAGCAGGGGACCCAGCGCCGAGGACATCACGGTGGCAATGGGTCATGTTGATGCCGTGGAACGGCGATTCTGGGCACGGGAAACAAGCACTGAGTGGTGGGACCGCATAGTGCTGCAGGTCTGGGATGAATCACAGTGGCTGCGAAACTTCCGCATGCGGAAGGGAACTTTCCTTGAACTTTGTGAGTTGCTGTCCCCTGCCCTGAAGCGCAATGACACCCGGATGCGACCAGCCCTGACTGTCCAGAAGCGAGTGGCCATAGCCCTCTGGAAGCTTGCAACGCCTGACAGCTACCGGTCAGTCGCGAGCCAGTTTGGGGTGGGCAAATCTACCGTGGGGGTTGTTGTGATGCAAGTAGCCAAGGCAATCGTTGATGTACTGCTGCCAAAGGTAGTGACCCTGGGAAACGTGGAGGCGATCATAGATGGCTTCGCAGCGATGGGATTCCCAAACTGCGGTGGGGCCATAGATGGAACTCACATCCCTATCCTGGCACCGGACCACCAGGCCAGCCAGTACATTAACAGAAAGGGCTACTTTTCCATGGTGCTGCAAGCACTGGTGGACCACAGGGGACGTTTTACCAACATCTACGTGGGATGGCCGGGCAAGGTTCATGACGCTCGTGTTTTCAGGAACTCTGGTCTGTTTAGACGGCTGCAGCAAGGTATTTACTTCCCGGACCACAAAATAACTGTTGGGGATGTGCAGATGCCTATAGTCATCCTCGGGGACCCAGCCTACCCGCTAATGCCCTGGCTCATGAAGCCCTATACAGGTGCCCTGGACACTGAAAAAGAACTCTTCAACTACCGGCTGAGCAAGTGCAGAATGGTGGTGGAGTGTGCTTTTGGACGTCTCAAGGGGAGATGGAGAAGCTTGATGACTCGCTGTGATCTCAGCGAAACCAATATCCCCATTGTTATAGCAGCTTGCTGTGTGCTCCACAATCTCTGTGAGAGCAAGGGGGAGACCTTTATGGCGGGGTGGGAGGTTGAGGAAATTAGCCTGGCTGCTGATTACTCACAGCCAGACAGCCGGGCGATTAGAAGAGACCAGCGGGAAGCGCTGTGCATCCGGGAGGCTTTGAAAGCAAAGTTCCTGAGTGAGCAGGGTAACCTGTGACTTTCTAATTTTGTGTACAGAGAAGCCTTCACCCCACTTCCAACACACGTTTCAAAATAAAAATAGTTCTACTTTGTTAAAGCACACCGTTTTCTGTAATACTGTTTTCGCGGGAATTTTTTAAAACTGGGACGCAGACTGTGGTGCGGAGCGGGTGTAGTGTAGTCGCGCGAATGCAGCTTCTAAACTGAAGGACTGACAGGCTCCGGTGCGGTGGGATGGTTCTTTCAACGGAGCCTGTCACCCCTCCTGATAGGGACTGTGTGTATGGGGGTACTATGTGACTTTGTGGCGGGGGGGGACGCTTACAGATCCCCTGCTGTGTGGCTCTGTGATCCTGCCTAAGGACCGCCGCTTCAGATCTCTAACTGCCCTCCCGTGCCACAAAGTCACAGAGCAACCCACCTCCCACCACATAACATGAAAAGAACCTCCCAGACTAACCAGGGTAAGTAGTCACTGCATCACTGCACTATGTATGTGCCCTGCTGCTGTGCCTGCCCCCGACTATGTACCCTGCCAAAGGTGACTGTCCTGTCCAATTACCAACCCCCTTTCCCCCCCTCCTCCAAAAGAACATGATGGAAACAGTAGTTAACAGAAACATATTTTTTATTAACAACTACACAGGGGACTGGGAAGTGAAACTTGGACGGGGGCTTGTGTCAGGCGGGAAGGAAAGAACTTGTCAAACTTTGGGGACTGAGAGCCTTCTGCTGCTCGAGCTCTCTGCAGGGGTGCAGTGAGAGTTAGCAGGGACTCTGCCGCCTCTCCTTCTGTGCACTTTGGGTGAAGGGAGTATGGGACTTGGTGGCGGGGGAGGGCGGTTAGAGATGGACTGCAGCGGGGCTCTGTCCTCCTGCCTCCGTTCCTGCAGAACATCCACAAGGCGCCGGAGCGTGTCCGTTTGCTCCCTCAGTAGTCCAAGCAGGGTTTGAGTCGCCTGCTGGTCTTCCTGACGCCACCTCTCCTCCCGATCCATGTTGGCTTGGTGCATTTGGGACAAGTTCTCCCGCCACTGGGTCTGCTGTGCTGCCTGTGCTCTGGAGCAGGCTATAAGCTCGGAGAACATGTCCTCCCGTGTCCTCTTCTTCTTATGCCTAATCCTCCCTAGCCTCTGGGAGTGTGATGACAGGCTAGGTTGTGAGACAGTCGCAGATGGGGCTGTGGGAATGGGAAAAAGGGAGTGAATTCCTCAGAAACATAAATGTAGTTGTGAACAAAGAACATAGTCTTTCTCTGTGAACAGGACCATGCACAGCACCTATCACATGCGCACTCAGCACAAGGTCGAATTCTCGGCCTTCGCATTCACTGTCTGTGGTTTTGCAGAGCACTTTTGAGAACCCTGTCAGGACAACGGAATTTCTGTTGCAGGCAGACATGGTAAGCCGTAGATTCGTGGCAGCTTAAAACTTTAATATTAGCAATGGCCTCATTTCACATTGAAATCAATGTCGGTCCCTGCTGCCAGCAATCCGGCAAGCAGGAAGTTTGCTCCTGTCCCACACCCTCGCGGCTGTCCCCGGGAACGATCCCTTTCGGCTGACCCTTTCCCGCCTCCACCGCGTGGCTGCAAACCAGCCAACACTAATAACATTCCCCTACCTCATTCAAAGCAGGTCTTCATGAGCGACATCACCCTCATGAGGATCTCTGAGAGCGACAGACAGAGAATGCTCCGGGAAAGCCTCCAAAGACCAGGGCCGTATGCCGCCATGCTGTGCCAAGCAATGATTCCGGAGTACTTGCTAGTCTCGTGGCGCGGCAACGTGTCCTACTACGGAGGACCCAATAAGGCCGCTCTCCCCAAGAACCTAATGCAGCGGATTTCAAATTACCTGCAGGAGAGCTTCCTTGAGATGTCCCAGGAGGATTTCTGCTCCATCCCCGGACATATAGACCGCATCTTACTGTAGCTGCAGTAGCAGGGACTACACAGTAGAGCGGCTTGGGCAGGACAATCATGCAAAACCGGACATTGCTAGATTTTTTTGAAATACTTGCACTGCCCATGACTGAACCGTTAAGTTATTCAAAGTAATCATGAGAAACCCATTTTTTACATTGTTAATAATCATGTTCTGTTACAAATAAATGTTTAGATGTTTACAACACTTACTGGATGATCCTTCACCAGATTCTGTGTCCGGGGTAACGGCTGGGGAGGGTTGGTAGGGGATCTCTGTAAGGGTGATGAAGAGATCCTGGCTGTCGGGGAAATCAGCGTTGTGAGCGCTGTCGACTGCCTCGTCCTCCTCATCTCCTTCCTCATCTTCCCCGTCCGCTAACATGTCCGAGGATCCGGCCGTGGACACTATCCCATCCTCAGAGTCCACAGTCAGTGGTGGGGTAGTGGTGGCGGCCGCACCGAGGATGGAATGCAGTGCCTCGTAGAAACGGGATGTCTGGGGATGGGATCCGGAGCGTCCGTTTGCCTCTTTGGTCTTCTGGTAGCCTTGCCTCAGCTCCTTGATTTTCACGCGGCACTGCGTTACATCCCGGCTGTATCCTCTCTCTGCCATGTCTTTAGAGATCTTCTCATAGATCTTTGCATTCCGTCTTTTGGATCGCAGCTCGGAAAGCACGGACTCATCGCCCCACACAGCGATGAGATCCAAGACTTCCCGATCAGTCCATGCTGGGGCCCTCTTTCTATTCTGAGCTTGCACTGCCATCAGTGCTGGAGAGCTCTGCATCGTTGCCAGTGCTGCTGAGCTCGCCACGATGTCCAGACAGGAAATGAGATTCAAACTGGCCAGACAGGAAAAGGAATTCAAATTCAAATTTTCCCGGGGCTTTTCCTGTGTGGCTGGTCAGAGCATCCGAGCTCGTACTGCTGTCCAGAGCGTCAACAGAGTGGTGCACTGTGGGATAGCTCCCGGAGCTATTAACGTCGATTTCCATCCACACCTAGCCTAATTCGACATGGCCATGTCGAATTTAGCGCTACTCCCCTCGTCGGGGAGGAGTACAGAAGTCGAATTAAAGAGACCTCTATGTCGAACTAAATACCTTCGCGGTGTGGACGGGTGCAGGGTTAATTCGATGTAACGGCGCTAACTTCGACATAAACGCCTAGTGTAGACCAGGCCTTAGAGACTAAAATTTATTTGGGCATAAGCTTTCGTCCAATGAAGTGGGTTTTAGCACACGAAAGCTTATGCCCAAATAAATTTGTTAGTCTCTAAGGTGCCACAAGTACTCCTCGTTCTTTTTTCTTCTTACAGAGTGTCTCTGATTTTATGAACAACATTGGAGAACTACTAGTTTCATTCTTATTTGAAGAGGCAGATTACCTCACATCTGCCTACGCTGGGTTTCTTATATCTTCCTTTGAGGCATCTGGTACTGGTCACTGCCAGAGACAGGATATTGGACTAGATGGACCTTGGTTCTGATAGCAATTTCTCTGTTCCGATATTATAAATCTTCGGAGCCATGTAGGCCCTTCTACTGCCACGCTAAAAGAGTCTTCCCTGCTGCTAGTTCACTGAACAAGGAGTAAAATTAAGAGTTACTAACATTGGTATCAGAGTTCCTGGGCTCACAGGGCATGGGAGAATTGCTGATGAGATGGTCGTGATTCCTGAAGAGGTGGTGGGTTAGGAGGTTTCCTGCTGCTGCATCATTTGCTCCAGCTAATTGTTTTGGAGAAGTGAGGTGTCATTAGGCCTCTCAATCTGGTTTTAAACCAGACAGTCCTGCTTTTGTAATGTTTGTCTCCCAGCCAGTACTGAGACAAAACCAGACACGATTTTGTCTGGTAGCAGATACTATAATGGATAGCACACCGCTTTGCCCCTGCCAGTGTGACCTCACATACACTGTTCATGCAATGGGAAAGCGGGGTGGCATGCTCTTCAAAATCCTGTGCCCCGGTCGGCATGACCTAGAATGCAAGGTCATGCTGGAAGGGGCATGGCCACACTGGCAGGGGTATGCCTGTGCCATTCCTGGAAAATACCTGAATGTCCAGTATTCCAGGAATGTGCAAGTGGCCACCTGAGTGAGGTGACATCATCCTTGGGAGATCTGATTCTAATTGATGATTGCAAGCCTAGAGATTGCAAGCAGGATGTTCCTGTTTTTGGACCAGAACAGCCCTGTCTAAGGCAGGAGACCATCCGAGGGAGAATGGTGAGAAAAGATTGACACAAGAGAAATAAAAAGCCCCAGTTCCTAGCTGCAAATTCTCTAGCCTTGGAGATTCCTTATTGTGGAGGGTAAACAGAAGGAATCTGGGTATCAGGAATGGTCTGAGTTAGATAACAGGGAAGGTGATAAAGTTTTTTGCATTTGGTAGGCTGCCCTAAGACTTAGGAAATTGTAGAGTTTTGCAATCCTATGGGAGAGTCAGGGCTATAGGCCTTTTCAGGTTTCTGGGCAGAGACTATTGTGAAGGGGACACAAATGTTGCGATGGTAGGGAACGTGTTACAAAGCATTTTCATGCCCCCTGATGGCTAGCTCTTGCATGACATTGCAGTCTCAGAGAAGGCTCACTTCCCAACCAGGGTGTCTTCTGTATTTGAAGCTGTTGGTGGTATGGAGTAACAGAAAGGATAAAAGTAGGAGGCCTACAAGGAACACAATGGTTGGTTGAAAATCACAGGACTGCCACCAAGATTGGCTATTTTGCTGAGTCATTACTAGAGCTGTATGTCGTTTTTGTAATGAAACCCAATATCAGGAAAGTATTTAACCAAAAGGCTCCTGTTTTAAGTATTTGTTACCATCATGGTGCAGGTTCACAGAGAGATTCTCTGAGGTTCATCAACTTTTTGGAGCAAGATGGGGCCTTGATTGGAGTGAGTGGGTGCCTCATTTCCAGTGAGCATGGCTCAATATGTAGTTGTGGGTGCAGAGCATGGTAGCTTCACCTGAAATCAGGCCAAATTTGGTGCTTCGCCTAAGCTTCACTTTAAAAATTTGGGTTGATTGTAACTTGAAACTCAAAGTGAAACTCAGGAGAGTCAAATCCTTGGGGACTAAAATCAGAAAATAGTTTTTTACAAAGCCTGAAAAACCAAATCCCATTCCTCTCAGATCTAGGGTGATGTCTTGACTCTGTTGAAAACAATGGTAAAACACCCTTTCACTTCAGTGGGGCTAGGATTTCATCCCTGGTTATTACCACAGTCAAATGAGAACCATTTTGGCATGTTCCCTGACTGAAGTTCGTATCTCAAAGAGAGTCCACGCTCAGAAGCTGATGTCTTCACACTATGCTGCACAAAAGTAAACAAATCAGAGCCATTAAAATGCTCTAGGCGTTAAGATAAGATCTATAATCACAGAAGAACCCTGGAAGGATTTATTCCCCTTTATACTTGCATTGAACAAGCCTTACTTGTACTCTTGAAAATAAATAATCTACTTCATTTCTAAAACCAAAATTAATTATTAAGCCTTCTGCCCTGAGTTGAGGTTACTGATAAAAGATCTACAGTTCACACTCAATTATTTTCACCTTGACACTACTTTCTGGAACCCAGCCTTCCTTTTCACACCTCCTGCATCTTGACTTCTGACCTCTGTACAATCACTTTTTTATGAATCTTTTAAAGGGAAATGATGTGAAACTATTTTTTCCATGAATCACGGCAGGTTGTGGAGATAGTGCATTATGGAATAGATAGATAGCTTAACTGCAACATCAACACAGATCAGTGGCTGACATTTAAAGCCCTGAACATTAGAGACTACACTACAAGTACCCAGTTATCCTTTGGCCAATAGCCTGGGCATTGTTTTAAAGGCGCAATCAGTCATCACAAATGGCAGAATTGTTCAGACAACGGATTATTTTAAAGGGTATTTTCTGCATGTTGAGTTCAGCTCTCAGATGGATTATTGAGTTCAAAGTCTATTTTACTGATAAAGAAAAACTGAGAGGCAGTTTGATTGTGGTGGAGGCTGAGGGGGTTGAGAATGGATTGTGATTTCTCTTTGACAATACATTACTGATTATTTAAAATAAGTAGCTGATAAGCCCCAACCTCTGTTTAGCTGTTTGATCAAGGACGGGTAGTTGAAAAATAACTTCTTTTGCTGTGTATTACCATAGAGGGCCATTAAGTCTTTGGCAGCAGTTGTCATGATTTCTTCACCCCAAGCACTAGTATATTCAATGTCTCTTTTCTTGCAGATGCCCATTTTTAGACAGAGAAGCTCCATTTATTGGAGACTTCACATTTACATTAAAACCAGATTATTACTATTTTCTTTTTGTACAATGGAATCATAAAGCTTTTCAAAGAAACCTGTTGTGATTAAAAGATGGGTTATTCTTAAGACACGGTCGTATAATGTTGACCCAATAAGCAGTATTACATTATAAAGGTGTAAGATTTCATTTATCCAAGTCATTTTGACAAAATGAAATGGATTAAAGGTCATTCTGTAAACACCAGATATTGAGCAATGAGCTTAAGCGAATGCATATACATTGGTGGAGAAGTCAGATGCTTCCTATTCCACTGATATGATAGGAGGAAGTTAGCATTATTAACTTGTTACAGAGCATCTGAAGAATTCACATAGATTGGCTAGGTCCCTAACAGAAGTGCTGGTGGCTTGATGGCTCAGCAGACTGGTAAAGGCGGAAACACATCCTTCCACTCATATCACCTGCTGAAATCTGGCCTAGATCGTTAGTGATCAAAAGTTGTCACCATCTGACACATGTTGATGCTGTCATTTCATTTCTCAGTGGAGACACAAGCAAATACTATCAGCCTGGCTGCTCATCTTAATAGAGAGACCAACGACTGAACAGAGCTGACCCCTCATTCAGATTAGAATGAGGTACATTAATGGTGAAAGTGTGCGGTGTCCTTAATGCACATGTCATCTAGTACAGAGGACATCAGTAGCTAGGGTAGCCAGGCGAACACCTATCATTGGCACTAAATCCATGTTCAAAACGAAGGAGAAACTCTGTGGTTGGCAAGACTTTGGTTTAAAATTTCACTTGAGCAATTTTTTCAGTCACTGAAACCAACCAGGTAAGCAACCATGGTTTGTCAAATCATATTAGATCCCAAATGACTGTTTTACAAGGTGCAGGGCTCTGAAACTGTCAATGGTTCTGGGCTCTGTTCTCTTTGTACTCTGTGTACTTACTTAACTTACATTAATACTAAGGGTGATACAAGTGAACAAGGGAGGAGGTAGGTTCCTAAGGCAGAAGATGAACTGAATATTTTAGGAGGCAAAAGGATATTGGAAGCTTTCTGGTTTTAGATTGTCTGTTTTCCAGATTCAGGTGAATAAGAGAAGCATCAAGTTCTACTTAGGACCCTACTGATAGGGAAAATATAGAATTCTGACATTTCCTTTTGCTACCAATATAGGTCTTACATTTTTAACTATGAGGCATAAATAACTGTCTTATAACTGTCTAAGTATTATGAGAGCACCCAAGACCATAATTAAGGAAACTCTGGGAATGGTTTTATGCTTATAGGAATTGTTGGTGACTTAAGTTCAGATTCTCATAGGGCCAAGTCATTTAGTGCTGAATGGTTCATCTGCCATACTAGGATTCCCTGCAGCAACCATGCCAGGATATTGTACCAACATAGTAGCTTGAAAAACACTAGATCGAGTCAGTTTCAGAGAAACTTTGTCCAGCTGGTATGAGTCATACTGTGATCACTCCCAGGTAAATGAAATCAATTTACGGTAATGTTTTGTTCAGGCAACATTCAACTCCCCAATTAAAAATTATCCAGCAGTTCTTCACTGAGAGCAGATTTACCCGTTGTTCTTTTTAAAAATCACTGCCATTATTTTCCAGATTTTGCCCGTCTGTATTTCTGTTGCCTTTGTTGCTGTATATAAATTACAGCAATCTTGTCACCAAGGAACCAGGCTGTAGTTCCCTCTCCCTACCAGCCTGTCTTAACTGGATTGAACCAACTACTTCTCAACCAACAACAACTCAAGGTGTTTCTTCAGACACTGTGATAATGGGGAACCAGCATTGTCCACACCTGATGAGAAAGTTGTAGAGTTGGGTGACATCAGCACATTGATAGCACTGTAGCCCATTGCATTTGGAGTGCCCGCTCCAATGGTTTGATATATAGTATATGAAAAAATAGAAGTGATAGGATTTAGGCCTGTAACTCTCTGGGGGATAAGGAGCAGCTGCCCATCATGCAATCTGGGAAGAATGAGTGCAGCTAATTCCATCCACCCAGGCAAGGTCCTGAGCTGGGTCAACAGCCCCTTGAGATAGGATGGTGTCATGATCTGCTAGTAAATCTAATAGTTGCTGTTGAAGTACGCTGGCCAATATTTCCTTGGTAACATTGTTGAGGAAAGGGATTTTAGAGAGACACTAGTGTTGGTGAGGCAGCCAGTGCTGAGTGAATGTTCATTGAACACTGGCTGTACCACGGAATGAGTGCGGCTCCTTTGGAAGCACTGAAATCCTCTGTCACACACACACACACAGGAGGTGAGCACAGTCAGGCCCTTACTCCCTTAGGGCACATTTGTGCCATTGTTTCATGAGCAGGTATCTCAATAAAGTCAATGGGAGACTTGTGTGTGGGTGGCAAGTTAATCAATGACAGGCTTGGATTCCTATGATCATGTGTGTAATCTCAAGAGTTTGGACAATACATTCAACAATTTTTCTTTACCTGTTCTATGAGTTATGGCCACAAGAATCGAGTCAATAATATTCACTATGTTGTGTCTTTATTTTATTACTTATTCAAACAAACAAACAACTTTACCTCCCCCAAGAAGCTCAAACACACAAGCAGATTATCCACGTGGCTGTGCTGGGGTAATTTGTGTTCTTCCTCATTCCATTACTTCCCCACAATTTGTCTTGGGCACTCAATAGGTCATGCCTGAAATGTAGATGGTATGATCTTTGGGGCAAGGAATGTCCCACTTTGTCTTCTGTGAAGTGCCTAGCACCATTTTTGCCACTATAAAATAAATATATAATAATAATTAATAAATTGTATACATCACCCCCACTCCACAGTCTTTAAGCATTAGTATAAAAAAACCTACCGTTTTACTGAAAATTAAGGATAGGCTAATTTACTGCCTATGTAGCTGATAAATAAGGGTTGACTAGAATTGTTAGATTTTGCTTTCCTCATTGCACGTTAATAAGTGCTGTTGCTGTTAATATGAGTTTCATACATACGGAAGGTAGGATAGATCCCATTGTGATCTATTAGCTTTGTTTTATCTCATTCTAAATCTCTGGGATTGCAGTAAGAGGAACTGATGACGACTATATGGCATGAAATTACAAACTGGCTTACATTTCTGCTCTTAAGTTTTGGAGAGCTGAATCTGAATTTTAAATTCGAAGTACGTGTGGTAAAAAAAATAAGTTCAAATGGTTTTAAACCCCTTGCCATATAAATTTTTATTTTGGAAACAGATTTATCTTGTCAGCAACTATTAACAGCCAAAAATGGGATGGGGGTGGGGGGAGGAAATATAAAGAGAGAGCGAAAAGGGTACAGTGTTTTTTAACCTATCATTTGTGGTAACTGAAGAATGTGAATGTCCTGTGAAAAGCAATGTCTCAGTGTCAGTCAGGCAGTGCAGAATCCCAGAGTTCAGCCAGTAGTTTTGTGTTTGTAGTCATAAACACTAGAAACAGTTGCATAGTGCTATATACGAGTGCAAGAAGGAAATGGCATGTGTCCATCCCTGCATAGGGAACTGACACAATCAGTGCATCTACTGATGCTAAATCTTTCTAAAGGGGATGGGATTCAAGCAACGATCATCCTTCCCCTTTTGCATTAGCTAGTGGAATCGAATCAGCACAAGAGGAACACATACTGCATGCTGTAAATAGTATCTGTAGCTCCTACTCCAACATGTGCTCTCCTAGGCTGCACAGAGAATTTCTGGCTGAGTAAACCAGGTCTCTAGGGGTATGTGCAACTGCTCTCAATGTAGGCTCCTATTTGAAAGATAAATATATACCTTAGTATTTCTTTAATAAAATATCAAATTCTGCAGAAACTGATGTGCCATCAGTACTCCATGTTGTGATGCATCTGCATAGATACCTAGTGTAGCATCTATTGTTTTTATCGCTGTAATTCATTGCAAGCTCCTATCTAATTTGTCAGTCTGTGATTCACAGCTACTTACTTGATTGACAAACCGGCTTTTCACTCTTGTTATCTCTGCAGAGTTAGCATAGCTACAGAAAAGTGAGCTTGATTCCATTCCATCTTGTTCAGCAGCAATCAAATTGCCAGTGAAATTCTTGTTGCAGAATCTTTATTACTGGTGATGCTGTGAAAGCCAGAAAAGAACCCAGCCTGATTTTCAGATCACAGGTTGAATTTTCAGTCTCGGTAGAAGACATATACAGTAGAATGTCAGCAAAGATCAAATCCTCTCTGAATATGGAGTTCTGGGGGTACCACTCACTGAAACACAGATCAATGAGATTTTCCTGTTGGGCCAGTGTGAGTGATATTGTATCCCCTACAGGTTAACACCACGGAACCCCCTGACTTTTCCCTGATAGCCAGTAATGCCTTGAAATATGAGTAGAGCACTTACAGTGGGCTGGTACTTTGCTACTCCATAAACCTGAGCAGTCCATGGCAGACCTCATCTTTGAGAGTCCAATCCAAAGCCCACTGAAGTTAATAATGGCTATCTTTTCAGTGACTTCACAAGGCTTTGGCTCAAACCCTTAGTGCAGATTAGTGAATTTCCACAGTATAGGATTGCAGGATATTATTTTTAGGCAACAGCTTCTCAGAGTATAACCAAACTCTTTACAATCATCAGCTAACAAAGTTAAGAAAAAATATTTTCTTGGGTGGACTAAAGACTATGATAAAGATATTTAAAATGAAGACAAAGCCTGAAATAAAGCCACTGGGTGAATTGTATTTAATGGAGAACTCATTGGAATAGAAAAGCTCAATATCTAAGGTTCAGAAGGTCATAAGAAAAGAGGAAAATAATATATTGGCATAACTTTTGCTCTACTATTTAATTACGTACTGTGTCTTCTCAGGCATGGCACAAAGCCAAGAATATGTCAGAGATCAGAGAATTTAAATTAATATTATCTATTAAAAAGGAAGATGTCAGGTGTTCTAGTCAGTAGGGATCTGATAAACGGAGACACTTTTTCTCATCTGAATAGAAATTAATCACTTTTAGATGCTATGCAGAGATATTTTCAATCTGTTGGGGTTAACACTTGAAAAACATGTTCATTAGGCTTGCATACAAATAGCATGTTTCTAAGCTGTAAACCTGCAGTACAATTGTCTCCAGTAAACCCTTCACTTAGAATGGAGCAGAGCTGCTGAATTAGAGGAGTGTGGTTTAGTGACCTGGGCACAAAAGCAAGAGTCAGAAGCTTCTGAGTTCTAATCTTGGCAGTGACTAATTTTGTGGCCTTGGGAAAGTCACTTAACCTTTCAGTTTCTCCATCTGTAAAATGGGAATAATAGTCCTGAAGGGAGGCTGAAATTGAATGAATAAATAAATAGCTGGCTGCACAGTGCTTTGAAGATGAAATGCTAAGAATTGAAGATGATGAAGTTGGCAAACTGCCCAAATGCTAGCAGGTTGTTGTTCAATTATATGTGGCTGCCTTTCCTGGATCCTTCAAGTGAACAATGCTTCTTATTCATATGACATTTGAAAGATCCCTTTGAAGCGAAATGGGAGTGGTAAGTAAGGAACTAAACCAAAATATGATAAAGTGCTGTTGTGCACAAAAATATTATTTCACAGATTGAAAATAACACTGGCTTGGCTTCTAGAACTTGCTATATTCAATTTTGGATCAGTTCTATTACACGGTAGCCAGAATGGTTAGCTGTGTGTTATGTACCACTGTCCAGAAAACAGGTAATTCCCAGATTTACAATAATGTAAAACATTCATTTGCAGGTCGAATGAGAGGCAAAATATCAGTTAATAAAATCCTGTTCTGATTAGCATCTTGACTTGTTCCTCTCACTTGAATTCTGGCATAATTTTAGTGGCTGCTTTCCTTTTATAAATGCAAGAGGTACAAACCAATGCTTTATGCATTTTGAATGCTTCTTGGAGTCTCAGATAGCAAATAATATAAAGCATTAATCTCTGACTATATCAATTTGTGACATTAGCTTCTAATATAAAACAGCTGAATCAGGGGAAAAACAAGGTGATAGTCATAGTCAGGATGGTGTGATTTTAAAGTCTGACCCCTTGTGACCTTCTAGGACTGGAAGCACTTTTATAGACTAATAAAAATGTCTTCAGGGTTAGTAAACATTTCCAACTACTGATCATTGATTAGAAAGAAACATGTTTGATGCCTGCTGTTACTGATAATGACTTATTTCGTGTCTTTCAACTCAAAGAATTGCTTTGCACAATAAGGAACTACTTTAAAAAAACATTCATTGCTGTTTTAAAGATGATTATGTCAGTAAATAATTATTGATAGACTTTGAGAAAACAAATCAAAACAAAGAAAAGATCAGCACTGTAAACTATAATAAATTTGCTAATTAGAGTCCTCTAAGTGTCTCGGTTTAGTCTCAGAAGACTAAAAATATTAAAATTGGCAGCTAGGAAAAGCTTGTATTAACATATAATGCCTGATTATTAAATAAGTGCAAGGCAGCCAAAGAATAAAAGCTCTGCTCTTGAGAATTAGACTAAACATAGCCAAGCTATATCTCCATTGAAGAACTCCCAAGAAGAGAGGGGATAAACTGTTCAAACTAATGTGGAAAAAAGCCTTGTGATGTGCTCTGACCCTTTTCAAGATTCAAACTGTTCATTTTCAGGAAGAATTGAATTGGATACAATCTAATTTGTACCAATCATCATTCTGACTTGTAAATTACCTGCTTTATTTGTAAAACTGGCCTCCAATTTTGTGCCTGCTATTTTGCTCCTTCAGTTGTAGTTGCAAACGGTAACATTTGGTCATCTAGCTATCTGATTGTACATTGTTAACATTTTTTCTTGTAATTCATTGTAGACATAAATGTAGGCACAACATTGGAGGGCAATTTTAAAACTCAGTCTCTACGGTATCTATAGATTTATAGCTGACCACTACTTCAACTGCCTTTGAACTGCACCTATAACTTGAGAAGTGACAAGGACAATTGTTCAGCAGCGCACAGTGGGACAGATTCTTATTTATATTAAGGCCCCTTTACCTTGCTCCGGTAAGGTAAGGGGGCGTTAGCAGGAGTTGATGTGGGTGTACGTTACTTTTAACTTTTTAATAACTTTTACTTTAAGTTCCTATTGTCAGAGTTACATAAAAGGGGCCTACTGTAAATGTGATCCGACCCAGTCACACTCTGTAAAGAGCACACAAAAAATAACGATACAGTGACTATATCCCAATTATTAGTTAACATCTTGCTATTCAAAGTAGTTTATTTTATAAAAATGTGCCCTTCGTACATCTTAGGGCACAATGTGTTCTTACTTCCTTGAGGGTTCCCTCTAGTTCAGCTCTATCTGTGCGATCTCTGTTTCTTTACAGTCAGTTGCTGGGGGTATGTGTTCTGCATGGTTCAGAGCTTTACAGATGACTTCCATTAACACTAGAGGAGGCTGCATGAGTAAGCCTCTGCACATCATGTGGAAACATACCCTTAACTCCTTGCATCTGTCTACTGTAGGGCCTTTCACAACATACTGGTAGCAGCTCCAATTAGCAGCAATTTAACTACTATTAAGCAATTTCCTGGGTAATTGTATACACACAGAGACAGACAATTCTAATGAAGAGAAGGTTTTTACAAACATTGAAGTTTCAAATACTTAATTCCATGACACTCTACTGGCCAGTTTCAGAGCTAGTGTAAACAGGTGCAACTCGGTTGAAGTCAGTGGAACTGTACCTCCTTATACCAGCTCTGAATAAAACCCTTTGTCTTGGTATGTCTTTGTTCTTTAATTAAAAGATCATGGTCAAGGGTCAGAAGCTACAAATATGCCCTCTATCCCATCACCCCAAACACATTTACTTTCCAAATATCCTGCTGATGTGGAAGAGACTCTCAGCCACTGAACAAGGCCCAAATCAGAGCAAATAGGTGATGAAGTCAGAATGCTCTGGGTTTTCTGGGCTAACACTGTAGGCTTGCTTGTGACCAAGCACCTAGATATGGAATGTGCAGCTTGTGTTAGTTTACAGGGAGGTGGGGATAAGGAAATGCACACTCACACCTGTTCCACCTGCAAGCCTTCATTGTCCATACAGGAAACCCCAAAGTCAAGGTACGGCCTATTTAAGTCACCTGACCTGACAGCTGTGTTGTTAAAACCATTGCTGCCCTTGATTTGGAAGCTGAGAAGGACTTTCTTATGAAAGAAACATGCCCTCCATTGCACCTTTCAGTACCATCCTGTTGCTTTAGCTTTAGAATGGGCAGTCCCATTCGGACAAAACAGGAATGCCCCAAAATGTAGCCCCAAATTTCAGATTCCCTTCCATTGAGTCCTAACTCCCCCTCTACTCTCCATTTTCATCCTGATCTAGTTCCTGATTCCTCTCCTGTCACTAAGTTCCAATTAAAAACATTTTAAGGCATTTCCGTTTTTGTGCCCCAGAGTGCACTGTGTAACTAGAGCCTTTGAAATTTCCTGCTATGGGTGGATTTTTAGAAGAGGTGTTCAGCACACTCTGCCCTCGGGAAGCTAGCAGCAAGGTGACTGGAGCCAAGCACAGAGACACAAGACCTGCTGGGTTCTCATGGATTGCTTGCGGGTTTGAACTGGAGTAAATGGTGGAGTCTCTGTAACTTGAAGTCTTTAAATAAAAATGTGAGGACTTCAGTAACTCAGCCAGAGTTATGGGCCTATTACAGGAGTGGGTGGGTGAGGTTCTGTGGCCAATGTGAAGGGAGGTCAGACTAGATGATCATGATGGTTTCTTCTGACCTTAAAGTCTTTGAGAAATAATAATAATAAACAACCATACTGGAATCAAATGAAAATTGTTCTTTTCTTTTAAATTCCTCCATGTCTTTCTTGTCTCTCTCAGCTCCTTCTGCTCATTTAATACTGGCCGCCTTTCTACTCTTTCGCACAATCTTTCCCCATGGGTACAAGAGTCTTCCCTTCTGCAGCTTCTCCTGCTCTGAGCAGCCTTCTTGTATCTTTACCTTACCAAACCAGCTAGACAACCCTAGGCCTTCTTTGTGTGCCAGAGCACAAGGATCAAAGAATTTGACAGCCCCCTGTGCAGGTGCCCACTAAGGAGAGCCCTGTTTCCTCCTTGTGTACCATAGAGGGGAAGTCACTGTCCAGCCCATAACCTATAAAATAGTAAAAACCCACTAGACTAAATGCAGTTATAACCCAAAACTATCCTTGAAAATGAGCACAGAGGCTTAGGGCCAGATTGTTTCAGTGTACTGGCCTGGGGAACTTTTGGGAGAAGACAGAGAGTCTGTACGGAAGAGATGAGCTGTAGTTTAACTGAAGCAAAAGCCAGTTTCTAACTCAGATATTAAAATCTGAGCTAGATATTTTAAGGAATATCCTTCCTTTGGAAGAAGTATTTAAACAAAGAGCTGGGAGAAAGCTGACAGGTGCTGAGGAGTCCTCAAGTTGAACAGCCATCTGCTAGGAATGTTTGCCATACATAGGTATTACTCTGTATTAGAGCTGAACTGGAGGATGGATAGGTTGAGATCACAGAAGTAAATTCCATGCAAGTGAAAGTATGTTAGATTAAGAAGTTAAATAAATGAAAACAGGCATACGACCCAACTATAATAGAAGTTCATAAACCAACATGAGAACTTCCAAAGCAATGATTGGTGACCTATAGGGAAACATTCTACATAATAGGAATAGAGGAATAACATAATAGATATTTCTGAAGCATGGTGGAATGATAAATCAATACTTTGATACCTGGCTATAGTAACTATACAGGAAGGATAGATTAAAACATGTACTACACTTAACAGATTCCGCAAAATCTAACAGAAAATAAACAATCTGTGTGGGAAAGCCCATATAGTAGATTTATACTGATACAAAATCCAGTGCATAAAAATGAAACTATAAAGCAGCATTTGACTACTAGCTTCCAGAACAGGAAAACAATAATATTGAGGGAGATCAAAGAGGCAATTAAGTCTAATAAACCAGTGATAATGAGTGACTTCATCTACCCACAAACAAACTGGTCAAATGTAACAGCAGGACAAGGTTCGTATTGCTTCTTGGACAGCTGGTTCTAAATCACACATGAAGAGATTGCCGGTATAGTAATGTTGGGTAAGTGTGTGATTTTGTTCATGACATTTCTATACCAACAAAAGCTCTATTGTAGATGCAGTTATACTAGCATAAAAGTTCTTTGCCATATAGACCATTGTGCTCAGAGAACTGGCACACGCTATACCAGCAAGAGCGCTTTTTGCTACTATTGCATCTACACTAATATGTTTGACTGCAATAGCTACATAGGCAAACCTTTTCTAGTGTAGACTAGGCTTTGGGCTCCTACTCTTTTTAGTAATAAAGATGAGGCCTGTCTATGATTGAGATGTTAAAAGAGAAAGTGCCGAAGAGACCTGATATATTAGAGAGCAACAAGTTACTAGGAGTGAGTGGTATATACTCAAAACTTCTTCAGGAGCTTAAGAATGAAGTGGCTTACAACTTCTGCTAACAAAAATATGTACTCATTAGAATTGGCTACAGAGGAGAGGAAGGGAACAAATGTCCACTATAAGATTTTTTATACCTTCCTTTTTGCACCTAGCATTTGGACCTGTCTAGCCAGAGATATGCAACTGGACTGGAGGGACCACTGGTCTGATCCACTATTGGAGTTCCCCTGTTATGCCTCCCTCTTGCACAAGTGCTCTAGCCAGGAAGGTCTCAAAGAACCATCTTTAGGTACATCTGCCTGGGGATGAAAGCCCTGTGGTACGTCTGTGGCTGGTCCAGGTTAGCTTACTCAGGCTCGCAGAGCTTAGGCTGCAGAGTTAAAAATTGCTATGTAGACATTGGGGTTTGGGCTGGAACCCTAGCTCTGGGACCTTCCATCATTGCAGGGTCCCAGAGCCCGGTCTTCAGCCCAAGCCTTGAATGTCTACACCACAGTTAAACAGCCCCTTAGCCCGAGACCCATGAGCCCGAGTCAGCTGGCATGGGCCAGTTGTGGGTTTTTAATTGCAGTGTAGACATACCCTTTGTAGCCCCCTGTTGAGAGGCTTGGTGCCATTGCAATTCCTGGTTAAGACACTGCTCCCTGCTAGCACACCCTGGGGTACAAGTCGCTCTGGCTCACGAGTCATGTACAGGCAGAGGAAAGCCTGGGTCCCCTTCCACACTGTAGGGCACATTTAATCAGTTGGCTAATCTCCCAAGAGATGGTTCAGGGAGTATGCTCCACCTGCACTTCAGTGAACAACTAGAAGGCATTGTGCCTTTCTGAGCCATAAACATTCTGTAGCTTCCCCCTCTGTTGTCCTGTGCTGGGAGGTTCAATCAGGCCCTTACTGAGAATTTATACAATTGCAATGGAGAAATGGAATTTTCAATGGAGAGTCATATCTGTTGGCTCTCCATCTCTTAGTCCTGGTGGGACAGAAGCTGAGTCAGGTGTTAGAGAGATCATGTAATTATTGCATAGCTGATCCGGGCCCTGCGCAGTTCTTTCAGCTCCTAGGTGGGCTTTAGCTACCAAACCTATGACAGCTGTAATCATAGCTGATCTTTTAAGTGGAATAATATCAATATAGAATAGAAATTCACAGAGCTGACCTGATAATGGGGATGGAAATGTTGTACCTATGTTAAAAGCCTAGATAATCTAGGAATTGATATCAAGAGGACAGGCAGGTGGATTGGAGTATAGACCAGAAGGCAATAAATAGAAATGAAAAGTCTGATGTGATTGTGAATCATTGTTTTAAGGAAAACGACAGAGCTTTCAGCTCTCTTCAATCAGAACTCTCCTCAGTTATCAATACATTCAACATTCAAACAGTGTTGGCAGATAGTGGTAGAAAAAGTTAGTTCCTGTGTGTGGTAAACATATTAGTGTGCAGGATTTGTGTTGACATAGAAAGTAGCATGTGGTATTATGGACATTGTGGATTTAATGCATATTGATGTAGGATAAACAAATACTTCAATGTTATGTGTAAGCATTGTAAAGTCCTGTAGACATTACAACACTGTGTAATTATGTAATCAGTCTGAAAATGAAAGGGAAACTTTTAATCATTTTTCAGTCTATAGGAGGTAAGAAAGCCAACAGTGTTACAAGATATAGTCATGGTTCTTGTCCATATGAAATACTAAAGCTGGAATGTAAAGCTGTCCTTCATTCTACTGGAAATTAAGGAAAAGGACTGATAGGGCATAATCACAACTAATCCGCTTCCTTCCTCCTCGGGTCATAATTTCGTGTTATTACCCAGGGCTTTGCTCAGTGAAGATGCATTCACTTACACACTGTCAAGTTAAATACGTACTGGAAAAACTGATTTCTCAAGGAGAATAAAAGCTTCGGCATCTTAAGGAGTGAAAGTAAAATTTCTCATGGGCGCAGATAGAAAGGTTCTTCCAAATGTCCAAGACAGTACAGAAAATGGAAGAGAGGTCCGGGGTAGGGGTAGGGAAAGTGTAAGAAGTATAAAAAATCCCAGGTAACAGAGCCCACCAGTGCTGTACCCTGGTAACTCTTTGATTTGTGCTTGTCGCCCTTACATGTACTTTACAGTCAGTGTAAACTCCAATGATCCTGTGCAAGGATGCCAGCATCAGACTGAAAGTATGTAAGTAGTGAGTATTCAGAATACTCTTGACAACTATAACGAGGGCTGTTAACTCCAGCTGGACACCCCCTCAAAAGCCTTTTTAAAAGGAGTCAATATTAGAAAGGCAAATGCTGTGTCTAATTTTTTTTCCAGGCTGCTCGCTACTTCAGCCTCTTCCCCCTATAGTTTTGTGAATCATATATACCCTATGACAGGAGAACATTTGCCTATGGGTGGTATTTTGTATGGTATAAGTTTCAGTCAGTTTAGGACATCTGAACAGATTGTGGTATGAGAAGTGTCAATGTTACAGTTAGCACTCCCCCTCCCCTCCTTTGATAGGCCTTGTGTAAACACACACAAAGATGTGGTCCCTGCCTGGAAGAGCTTGCAAACTAATTTATAGTTTTAAAAAATCACCTATAAAGTTAACAACCCCCATTTCCCGTTTCTTAAAATACGAATAACTGTAAAAATGTGGGTTCTTCCATTAAGGAAACCACCTTGGCCTGTCCGTTATGTTTTTAATGTCATTCCTAAATGTGTGCCAGCCCGTGTGGTGACATCTTTTAAACAAACCTATACAACCATCTCTCTTATACTTAATTCTTCCAGAGCTTTCAGGCAAGTGAGGTTTATCTTACAGTTTCAGATATATGCAGCTGAATTTTATAATATATAGTTAGAATATACAGTGAGTCACTGCTTAAATGTCTGATGATTATGTGCTCTCTGCAGGAAAGATTTCAAGTGAAGAATCCTCCACATACATATATCCAGAAATTAAAGGGCTATCTCGATCCAGCAGTAACCAGGAAGGTAAGAAGTATTCTGTGTCCTTTAGTATGCTCTCACTTCTGCACTAATAGGCAGAATCATCCTTGATTTGAGTTCCTCCCTGTGTGTGAAAGGCCTTGTAAAAATCTTGAAGTCCATGTCTCTACTACAGCGGCACAGCTATGCCATTGTAGCTGTGCCGCTGTAGTGCAGACGCTTCCTACATTGATGGAAGGGGTTTTTCCATTGATGTAGGTAATCCACCTCACTAACAGGTGGTAGTTAGGTCCACGGAAAAATTGACCTGGCTGTGTCTACAGCGTGGGTTAGGTCAACCTAACTGTGTTGTACAGGGCATGATATTTTTCATGGCCCTGAGTGACGTAGCTATGTCGGCCTAAGTTTTAGGTGTAGACCAACCTTACGAAAGTCTCCCAGATTCCAGTCCTAACAAAACAAACAGAATCAAAGAGAAATTGTTAGAGCATTGTAGTTTTCACAGTTCAGCAGGCAAAGAGCTAAATAGGTGTTGCAAATAAAAGAAACATTTGGCATAAGGAAAGATGGATTTAATGACTTGTGGGTGCAGCAAATAGCCCAGGTTATTAATGGATTACAGAGCCTTGTATCTCATGATTCCTACTTCAATTCCAGCCACTGCTGGTGGAAAATGAAAGCTGTTGCCATCTGATAGCTTTTTTCTCAGCTATGTGAAAGGAATGTTGTGTTCTCAGTGCAGTTCCTAGTGTCTGTTCGTCCACATAACAAAAACGATCACCTTTGGCACTAGTTGACCCTTTCTTGGCAATCTCATCAAAGAGGTCATGGGGTGAATGGGAATGGAGGGTGAACAGCAGACCTGAAATGAACTCGAGACCTAGATGGATATGTCTACGCTATTAACGCTACAGTGGCATAGCTGTAGTGCTGCAGTTATGCTGCTGTTGTGTGGACGCTTGCTACAGTGACAGAAGGGGTTTTTCTGTCATTTTACTTAATCCACCTCCTTGAATAGCTAGGTTGTCAGAAGAATTCTTCCATCAATCTAGTGGTATCTACACCTGGGCATAGGTCGACTTAACTGCATCTCTCAGGGATGTGAAGTTTTATGTGTAGACCAGCCCTGTGTTTGAGATGGACTACCAGTGATTGCCTAAAACAGCCCACCAACGATCAGCACTTGATCCTCTTTTTTTAGAGAACTGATCCCACCTCCTTTACAGCTGGGTAGGGTAATGAACCGCCTGCCTCAGTATGTCAGCAGAGGTCCTGTATTCCTGCTAACAGGAGGAGTGTTTTAGGTGAACACTGTTACTTAGTCCTATTCTGGTCTTTCTGGGGTCAAGATGGAGGCACATTGGCAGCTCAGTTGGGGAAGTTTGCATAGCTGTTGTCCTGGCTATCCTGTGGATAAAAAGAGGAGTTTAGTCAATGGGGTTTTGAAGATGGTAGAGAACTTACACAAGGGGCCTCATCCCAATTTGCTTTCAAATATATTTCAGATCACTGGTATTTATTTACCTCAGCTGTTTGCTCATGTTCTGTGTTGTTGTTTTTAACAGCTTTTTTCTTTTTTTAAAAAAAAGAAGGTAACCAGAACATAGCTCCTATCAATGACTGGTTCTCCTTCTTCCAGCTTAAACAATCACTGCTTTGTGTTGCGATACAATTAGCTTAATTGGTGTCTTGTGGTAAAATACATATCCTGCCACAATGCTCCATGCCCAGGACCAACCACATACTGCAGTTGAGGTGGGCCTATATTATTGAAGAAATACAATGGGGCATACACTAGGTATCATTTTCTTTCCTGTTGGCCTTCATTAGCTCATGTCTTCAAGGCTGCAATAAAAGTATATTCTAACACAATGCCTCTCTTGTTGTGGGAAGTGACAAGAAGGAAATGCCATTCTTAACTTTAAATTTGTCAACAGCTGATTATAGTAAAAAGAGAAAGGAAAAAAAAATAAACCAAACGGTAAACAGGGGCTTTGTTTTTTCCTGGAGGATTTTTCAGATTCATGTAGTGTTTGGTTTGCTCTGTGGTCAGTCCATGAGCACATTAAAACCTTTTTTGTCCTAGTGCAATTGTTAAGTTAAAAATAACTTAATCAAGTTTCTCTCTTTTGTTTTATTTTATCTAACTAGTCAGCCCAGACCGCAAAGGGGAAAGATTTACAATTGGGCTCCCTGGACTGATGGTTGGGGGACTATTCACATTACCATAATTATTGCTGTAATTAAGGTTGTGTCAGCATTTTCTATCCTGAACGCTTGTATGGTCAGGAGGAGGTAGTTCCAAACACTGCTGTATAATATTCATTTGGGGTTGTAGCTGGGTATGCAAAGTCTCCTCCTGGAAAAGTAGCTATTTTTCCATGTGAGCTGCATTTTCAAACACTTAGGTTAGCCATGTTTAAATTATATATTGCTAAACAAATCACAGTCTGGTGGCTTCTTATAATCTTATAAATTACAGAAAACTTAATTTTCTCTGCTCCAGGTTGCAAACAGCAACCCAGTTGGAGGATAATGACCATGCAACAGGCAGTTGTGGAACATTCTTCCCACCTCTGTCTCTCCCCCATCCCAGCTTTCCCATCGCCACTGCAACACTAGACTTTGTCTTCATTGCAAACAGGAAAGAGATGTGCTTTTACATCACGACGCAGCTCTATCGAGGGAAGTGGAGTCCCCGCAATGACAGAAAATCCCCCTCCGTTTCTGTAAGAAGAATCTACACTACGGTGCTTTGCGCATAGCTATGGCACCGTTGCTGTGCCATGGTAGTGCCATAGTGTAGACATGCCTCAGTCTGATCAGCAATCAGCATTCGTTGATATAGTAAGAAACATACAGGAACATTTCCTCTCTCATAAGAAAAATCCCCAAAGAGATTAAAGGCGAAAAACCACATTCAGTGTAACACAGACCAGTGTTATACAATTCATGCTCTTCATTCACATCACTGGACCGTTCAAGATAAGGATAGCATTGGCTTGAACTCTGAATTTCTTGGGTTCATGTATTCCTGCTCTTGCTGCCACTGGTGGAACTCCACCGATGGGAGATATTCAAAATAAAGCAAGATTATTAGAGTGTTCTGTACTGTATTGTAATCCAGTAGTTTACATATTTGCATTTGATCTGAGCCTCCTTCCAGCCTCTAATTTTGCACCTACAAATAATCACAGCACACAGATGATAGGACTGAGATATCTGGTTATTTGTTTGCACCTACAAATCAGGTAGTTAGATGTAAATGCCAACGACTCTTGTGTTGTGGAGACAAGATTGCAGGTGCAAAATTATTGGCCATTGCTGAAAATCAGGTCCCTATGCTGGAACTGTCTGTGAAATATTTGGTGCTAAAATAGAAATTGTATTGTAAAGAAATATATATACCTTTACAGAATTTTAATTCTCCTTTTCCCTTCCACACTTTCAAATGAGGAAACTACTAGTTGGAAGCAGGGGTTATTTTTCTGAGTGTCTTTTAGTTGCTAGTCTGATTAACAGTCTTTCATTTCTTAGGATTTGGAAATGTTCTCAATATATTTTAATATTTAACACGTTCTGTCTCCTATGGGATTTTGGCATTTTTGAATAGCATCATGTGAGTCCAAATATGTTTCTTAAGTATTTTCCCCCCAACTGAATTACAGAAATTCAGAAGACGAGTCCAAGAATCTACACAAGTACTACGAGAACTGGAAATTTCTTTAAGAACAAATCATATTGGGTAAGACCTATTAATAATACCATGATTTGGGTCTTTATGTCTACTGACTGCTAGCTTTGGGCAAATATCTCCATGCTCTTTAAGGAATGAGATGTCCTAATGTATCAGTCACTAAAGATTAGAAGGCTGGGATTTGGGCTGTGCAGTACATTAACATGTTAGCTGGTCATCCTTGAAGGCTCACTTTTAATCTGCTCAATGTGGGCCCAATCCAATTGCCTTTGAAGTCAGTGGGAAGACTGCCATTGATTTCTTTAAAAGCTGTATCAGGCCCTGGGGTAAATCAGAAGAGAAATGAGACTGATAGGGTCTGCAGTTTAGTCAGCCATTCCCCCCCTCCGCCCCCTGATTTATAGCTTCTGCTCAGGAAATCTCAGGTCTGGAATAGTAATATTTTGCAGAGGAGCAATGAAATGTTGCTTTTGAAACTTCCGCATGCCATGTTTGCATAATGCCTTATTGCTAGTTAATGCTATCAATGTTTTACATTCACAAGCACAAATCTTTCTTCAAATATTAATAGGAAAATTAATTTTGGAGAACTGGCTTTTTTAATTTCACGTGCCATTTCAAATGCTTATTCATATCAACTTTGCCAACCTATACTCAGAACCAGACTCAGAAACTGATGGAGTAGAAGCATTATTCAGCATTAGCATGTCAGACCAAAATAAGATTTCTTTAAAGTTTGTTAAATGGTTCCAGTATGTGTACACCTAAAATAGGCTCCCTAGGTAGATTTCTGCACTTGGCGATTATATCTTGATGAAACAAGGAAAGGAGTAGTTGTTATCAGATTGACTGATGCAAAAGAACAGCTGTTTTCTTAATCACACTGGGTTTCCTTCAACAGAAAACTCTGTCTGCCAGCTTCTTTGGCACAGAGGTCATAGAAAGTAACCGATTTTGACTCTGGATTTGATAAAGCTAGTGTCCCTAAAAGCTGGTTGCACTCCACAAATTATTTCTGTAAGTCCCTTTGCCTCATAACAGTGTCACAACTGCTTCATACTTATAAACAATGTACGTTACCAGAGAGATCAGGCAGACAGGGTAAAATAGACATTGAACTGTCTGCATGGGCAGAATTTCTGCACCTACAGCACTGTCAGGGAGTCCTTGGACTGCGAGCTAAGACTTGGACAGTGGGAAATCACTCAATATTTTAAAAATAAATTTTGAGGCGTTTGTTCACTAAAGATTACTTAGGCTGATGTGACAAAGAGCTGGTACTAATCTGTCTAAGGAACCTCTGTCCCGGGGTGATGGCAGTAGTCTCAGTAAACATTGTGAGCACAGTCTTTGTGATGTCTTTCCAATGGGCCTCTTTCCTTACATGGGCCTGGAATAGTTGTTGGCTTAGCTACATGAGAGCTGTATGTCTGTTCCATGGTATGTTGTGGTGTGCTGCTAAATCCCAGAGACTAAATATGGGAGCAAGCAACAGCCTCAGATTATCATGGATTAAAATCAAGATTCCACTCTTTAAGAGCCAAAACTGCAGTTGGCAACCAGCTGTGATGAAATACAGTAGGGCAGTGCATGTCCGGGATTTCCACAAAATGTCAAAAGACTTTCTGAAACATTACAGAAATGAAGTGAAATTGACCATCAAATACTGAAGTGAGACCATCATTTCTAATACCATGTTGGCAGGATTGCCAAATTTCAGGATGAATCTGCCAGAGTAAGCCAATGCAATCTGTAAGCAATCGTAGCAGTTTGGCAGAGCTAACGTACCAGCTACAAAATGTTGTGGACAATTTTTTTTCCATGGAATTTTCAGTGGAAGTGAAAGTCCATGGCTGACTATAGCTAAAATGTGTGCAATTTTTTGATAACGTCAGAGTGGTGATGTGTGGCTGTTGCCACACAGTGTAAAGTAAGTAACTCACCCAAGGCTGACTTTACCTGATAAATGGGTTCTTTAGAAGAAAATCCTTCTAAAGGTGATAGTTTCCCATCTCCCCCGTACAAGATTGTAAGCTTCTTTGGGAAGGGGTCTTTTTGGAGTCACTAGGTTTTGAGCATATTATGAGTGCTACTGGAAATTAATATATAATAATCCTATGTGCTTCTCTGGCAGACTGTAAGAGACAAGGAGTATCATAATGCATAGCCTATGTTTTTGTGTGGAAATTCTTGACATGTTCCTTCTTACAAGATTTGAAAATGTGAAGGAGTTGTTTCCATGTGATTGTCCATAGAATCGAATCCAGACATCAGCACTGCTGGGAACTACAGCCTTTTGGTGTTTTGGTAGAAGTCTGAAGCCCTGCCTCTGTGGTGGGAGAAGTGTAGCAAGTCTTATTTTCTGCCTGGATAAAATAGTTGGTTTGTTTTTGCATAGTTTTTTATGGTTAATTGTAAGCAATTTGGGATGGGAGTTGAGAGAAGTGTCCTTTCCGTTGTAATGACTAGCAGTGGGGGCTTGGCATGGCACCTCTCTCAGTTTAATGGAGTGCTCTCAGTTTTCATCAGGGCTGTTCTGAATCCCTTAAGCAGGGCCTACAGAACACTGACACTGTCCCAAAGTCTCTTGGGATATTGCACATATATCACATCATCACTACAAGACAACTTTATCTTGAAGGATAAAGTTGAATAAGTGGCATCATTAAGGAAAGTCTGTTTTACAGAATGACCCTTTAATTTTTCTGAGGTAAACTCAGATCAACCCCGGGGAAGAGAACAATTATAAAAGCCGCTTTTGCTTTTTTGACTCTTAATGCTAGTGTTGGCTGGCCATGGCCTCACTATTGGCTGAATGATGACACTTCTTTTGGAAGATAATAGTTTCTGACCATAGCTGTGCTAAGAGCTTCTTAAGGTATAGAACATGGGTGCTGAGAGGGGTCCCAAGGGCTGAGAGTTGCTTTAAAAGGTAATACAAATCTGTGGGAAATGCAGCTGTATCCGCTGACAACTTTGGGATTGGGAGCTGCTAAATAGCTGCAGAGAAAATGAAATCACTGTGGGTTGCATGTAGAGGTGAAAGAGAAAACTCTTTATGCTAATAGAAGTAAAGTACTGCAGAAAATTAAGTGTCCCCAGTGGAGCTGCTCCATATTTACATGGGTGTAACTAAGAACAGAATCTGCTCCAACATCTTAGTACTTGAATGAATATATAGATGCCAATACAGTGTGAACTGTTTGTTTTATAATAGTTTTCCATCTTAGATACATATATAGCTCCATTTTGAAAAACTTGAATACTCTTGATATGTGGCAAACATCTAAGCGCACTCCATCTCCTGAGTCCTTGCTGTGTTTCCTGCTTTATTTCTCCCCTTTTCCAGAATAAATAATTTCCCACTAGAGTCCAAAAGCATCCAGGCTGTGTCATTCTCAAATACAAATTTATGACATATCACAGATTTCCAAAAGGAACCATTATGGCATATTTTGTAAATAATACATGTAGTCTTACAAAATCAGTACAATTTCCAAAATGCATGTTTTCCTTCAGTCAACTGGATGAAAGATATGTGTGGCAAAATGTATATCATATACTACTCCTGGGGGAATTCTGTGCCACTGCGCAATTCAGAACATGCGCAAAGAATTTCCTTTCCCCCACAGATATGGGCTGCAGTGCTGCTAGCCACCACTAGGGGCCGCTGGCCCTGCAGAGCCTAGCTCACACATAGAAGACACTGCTGGGGGGAGGGAGCTAGAGGGATCCTGGCCACTGCAGTTCCCAGCATGCCCTGAGGGAAGGAGAAGGTGGCGCACAGGAATCTCCGTGCAAGCTTGGGACGGAGCATCAGGCTGTTTCTCCCTCTGGATCCCTGGGCTCTGGGGGGAGTGGGTGGGTGGTCTGGGCTAGGGGAAGCACCCATGGCTGGTTGGGGGGGAGGGAGGGGCTGTGGGCATCTGGACTGGGGGGGGGCCCTGTGGCTGGGCTCTGGGCCAGAGGGCCCCACAGCTGGGCTTGGGGGGTTTGCAGGTATCTAGACTGGGGGGGGGAGGGCTTGGCTCTGGAGGAGGTTGTGGGTGTTTGCCCACCCCGGCTGGGCTCTGGGCAAGAGAAACAGGAACTGGGTTGTCAGAGGGATTTCTTTAACTCTCTACTCCTCAGGGAATTTTTGTGTGTCTGTATTGTTATAGACATACTTGCTGACAGGTATTTTGAAATAAATTACCAAAATAATTGAAACTGGCGTGATTAAATAGTGTTATTTTGACACATAAAATGTGCAGAATATTTTAAAATTTATTGTGCGCTGAATTTTTAATTTTTTGGTGCAGAATGCCCCCAGGAGTAATATACATACCAAGATGTTTATTCTACAACGTAAACAGTATGCTCTAAAACATAAGGCCTAAAGAATAACTCAAGGCTAGATTGTAAATTTACAATCTGCCCTGAGTGAAGAGTAACACACAAATGCACTGCCCCAAGAGCAGACCAGGGAGGGAATTGTAACTCTGTGTCATAATTCACTCTCTGGCTCTCAATTTATTCCAGGGGTAAATAATCTGCTACTGATAAATACTTTGCCATGCTGGTTGGTGTATTGAGGAGGTATGTGGGATGAAGCTAGGGTTACCATATTTAAAAAATAAAAAAAGAGGACACTCCACGGGCCCTGGCCCCGCCCCTTTCCCACCCCGCCCACGCCCCTTTCCCAACCCCGGCCACGCCCCAACACCGCCCATTCCCCGCCCATTCCCCAAAGTCCCCGCCCTAACTCCCCCTCCTCCCTCCCAGCCACGCGAAAAGGGCTGCCCAAGCGCTACTGGCTTCACGGTTTGCCGGGCAGCCTCCAGACCCTGTGCCCCTGGCCGGCGCTTCCCCAGCACAGCTGGAGCCCGGGAGGGGAAGCGCCCAGATTGCCAAAAAGCCGGACATGTCCAGGAAAAACCGGATGTATGGTATGGTAACCCTAATGAAGCCAAATCTCCACTCATTGTCCACCCGTTGGGTTTGCTCAAAACTGGGTCCAGATTCTCATACCTTGGCAAACTAGCCCTGAATTTTTCACTTTTCCAATAATAACCAGTTAGATTTTGCAGGATTTCAAATTTTCTTGTAAATATTTTGCACGGCTCTGCTTTAGGGGCTTGAATTTACTTTAACAGGTTAAACATTTTTTAAAAATGTGATCATATTAATATGAGAAGGAAAACTTATTTTTAAAGAGGTATGAAGTACATCATTGATGTTATTATTCCTTAGCTTTTTTGTTGCCTTCTTGAAAGATCACTAAATGGAAAAAATGAAACCAATTCATATGACTGTAGCATTTCAAGAAGCCCATAAATGCTGCTCTAGGTATTGGCTGGTTCTGTGGTTTGTGCAGCTTGCTGTGCTAGAAAGGAGATGAATGTGGGTTTGGAAGGAAGCTTTAGCTTCATTGGTAGTGTCGTCATGGTACGTGTCTACTAACTACTCCAAATTATACTGGACCTTTCAATAGGAACTTAATTGTTATGGGGAAATGGGCAGCACTTACCAGAACCAGGTTTCTTTATTAAAAAGAAAAAGAATAGCAATAGATCTGGGTAGGTTTTCCTGAGCAGTGAAAAGGGTGCGTGGTATAGATATTAATGGTAGAAAATGTTTTCTTATATGTGATGCTGCGGGGGTGTTTGTTTCCACACATAAAAGTATATTTTTGAACCCTTGCTTCCTGAGTGAGAAATGAAAAGCTTTTGCTCAATATATTTCTTTTCTCACAATGGATGTTTTTGTAGATTGACTGAAACAAGAATTTCGTCAGACTTGCCTCTGCACTGAACAATCAAATGCACTGATCTCTAATGATTTTTCTAACAGATGGGTCAGGGAGTTTTTGAATGAAGAAAACAAAGGCCTGGATGTTCTGGTGGAATATTTGTCATTTGCACAGTACGCAGTCACGTAAGTAAAACATGGCTTTTGTTCACCAGGGTTCGCAAAACAAAACAACATAGTGCAATATAGATAGACTGGCAGAGAGAGTAATATCTAGTCAGATGCTGTGCTATTCCTGTAAAGTTGTTTCCATTGCAATAGCTTGGCACAAAATTATGTAGGTTCCTGAGAACCAGAGCAAATGGCAAAATTAGATCCCAAATGTTAGATCAGAGTATATTGCAAAGAGAAGGAAAACAAAAAAAATGTGCTTATGCAGTCTGAGCCAGAGGAGGATTAGGGGTTTGTGTGGCCATGAGCCAGAGCCAGTAGGGGCCCCTCCCCACCCCATCCGCCTGCAATCCCTCCTGCCTCCCCTTCCCTCCCCGGGTGAGGGGTCCTCCCCTGCTTCCTGGCAGGAGTGCTGGGTTGGCAGAGCAGGGCAATACCCCCCATACTCCAACCCTACTCCCCGGCAGGAGTGCCAGGTGGGTGGAGCAGGGCGGGATGCAGATGTGCCCATTGTTCTGGGGGGCCCCCAATTGGTGGTGGCCCTGGGCACAGGCCCCGTTGGCCCAGTGTCTAATCCACCACTGGTCAGATCATTTTTTTTAAAGATTAGTCACATCTGTTTTAGCTTGATCTCCTCTGAGTGGGACAAAATACAATAAAGAATGAATAAATTTAGCATTACATCCAGATATTGGCCTAAGAAAAATGGCCAATTTTTTGCCTTCCTTTCCAAAAGTTTCTTTTAGATCCCACTGTTTGTGTTCCTTCCCTCAAATATCATAAAATCATGTAGTGGACATTATATTCTTAAATATTAATCAATAACTTTATATAGGCAAGGTTGAACTAAGTACACCCAGACAATTTTTTCAGCCATGTTGTATTATGATAAACTAATTCCTACGAAGTTCAAAGCAAAATACCGTATATACTTGTTCATAAACCGACTTTTTTTTAGTAAAAAAGGGAAGCACCAGAGAAGGGGGTCAGTTTATGAATGGGTATAGAGAGGAAGAGGTGGGACACAGCCCCTCCCCCTAACAGAGGGAGCAAGGAGAGGCAGCACAGCCAGCAGAAGGGAAGAGGCAGGGCCAGAGTCTCTTCGCTTCTGGCCATGCTGCTCTCCTCTCAGCCTCCGAAGCAGCTGCAGCTCCAGGGCTGGCAGGCTGCAGCCGTGCGGCTTGGCCCCATCCCCAGTGTAGGCTGTGGCCGTGCCGTCTGGCCCAGCCCGCTGGAACATGCTGCAGCTGTGCTGCTCGGTCTGGCTTGCCGGAGCAGCTCCAGCCAGGCCAGAGAAATCCTCCCCTGGCCCTCTCCAGATGGGAAGGGATGGGATGGGATGGGGAGAGTGTGGGGGTCCCAGGCTAGGGGTAGGGTCATCTGGGGGGTGGTCACAAGGGTTGCTCCCCTGACTCCCAGCTTCTCCCTCCCAAAAATGTCCCACCAGTTGTTGTTCCGGCCCGTCAGGGTAAGCAGCTGGCACCAGGACACTTTGTTTACTTAGGTTTACCTCTGTGCCTGCGGACGCTCGAGGTAAACAAACCATCTCAGCCCCCCAGCGGCTTATCCTGATGGGCTGGGAGCCAAAGTTTGCTGACCCCTGAATTATAGGGTTGGCTTATGAACGGGTTATAAAAATTTTCCATTTTTACTTATCCGTCTTGGGGGCGGAGGAGGTCAGTTTATAAACGAACCAGCTTATGATCGAGTATATACGGTACTCACATAAACTAATTCTCACAATACTCTTGTAAAGCTGGGTAGGTATAATCAGATCACTTTTATGGATAGGTAGATTTCAAGAAAGAGAATATCTATTAAAAGACCACTCAGGAAGTCAATGGCAAAACTAGGAATAAAAAAGGAGTCCTGCTTCCCGGTTGTCTGACCTTACCACTAGACAACACTTCCAAATATATTGTTATTTATTCTGTATTAAAACAATGCAAAGTTGGAAAAAATTATTATGGGCCAATGTAAATCATTGTATCCTCATTGACTGAAATGGAGGTAATTTAAACAACTGAGGATATGTTCTCACATACTCACAGGGTTTAACTTCATTATATTTAGGCTTGGAAGGATTAGATTTTTGACGGTAAGTGTTGGTAAGTGTCGATTTCGTCGTATGCACACAAACCAACAACAAAAAAAATCCATCAGTAAGAATCTGAATTTACAAATAGGCAAAGTGATAAAATTGCTGCTTGAGAACTTATTAGAGTTTGATTTAAGGATATTTACTTTGTGTATATTGTCACGGGATGTTGTGAATTTGTGCATTAACAGTTATAAAGCTTTATGTTTTTGAATATCAATGTCCAGTGTCATAAAATAATTATTGTCTGACCTCCCCCTTCTATTTTCCTGCAACTGTGAAAATTTAAATAGATAAAATATTGTTTTAAAATGCTTAAAACTCATAATTTTGTGCAAATAGGAAAATTTAAATCAATAAAAATAGAAAAAAATCCTTAGAATTGATCTCTGTCAAAATGGTAAAAAAATAAAAATTGAAATATACCAACCCTAATTACATTGTACATATAACTTCTTATATGAAATGAATGTGTTAAGAAAAGATAGAGCTGCATACTCTATTGTACATGCAAACTCTAGCTAAGTGGAGCCAAAGTTTTATTTTTAGATTGAATACATGTGTATATATATTACCATTGAAAAGAAATGAGACTTTTGGTGGAATTATAATAAAATTAATTAAGGAAAATTATATATTTTAAAATATTACTAACACTGGAAAAACTGCACACAGCTTGTTTTAAAGATTTTGTTCCTAAAATTGTATAAGTGGAAGCAAGTTAACGTGCCAGAGTTTTTTTTTTCCCCCTCTAACATGGTAAACGTAAGTAATAACCTCAAAAAATGTAAGAGGAACAACCAACTCTTGCTTTAAATGGCAACAAAATGGGTAAGGAGTCAAAAATCAAGAAAATCTATAATGATTTTGGTAATGTATTACATATGGTTCAAGATTAGCCTTGGCCAACAAGCCAGTATAAATGCTCAGTCACATATTGATTGATGAAATTAAATTAATAGCCACACCATGTATTGGTTTATTAAAATAAAATTAAGACAGCTTTGAGCTTCCCCCTCCATTCTCCACGGCTGTTAGTCATCAGCAAATCAGTCAATGTTGTATTTTTTTACACTGAAATAAGATTAATTCATGGCTGTTTGATTCTTCTTAAATTATATCCCTGTGTTGCTCATTTCTCCTTTTGTCAAGTTCCAGATTTGCTGCAAAATGTACTTGAATCTAGCACTGTGTTCCAGCTGAAGGGAAATTGTTTTGCGTTGTTTTTTTAGTTTTTTCTTGTAATCTGTTGGGACCTAGTAAATCTGCAGATGTTTAACAGGAAGGAAAAAAAGCTATGTACATCTTTTTTTGTGTAAGCCTACATTGGAATTTCTATTTCCTTTCAGTTTTGACTTTGAAAGCTTGGAGAACAATGTGGAAAACTCAATGGATAAATCCAAACCTTGGAGCCGTTCCATTGAAGACCTGCATAGAGGAAGTAACTTACCCTCGCCAGTTGGCAATAGCATTTCCCGCTCTGGCAGGCATTCTACTCTACGGTAAGGCCATTTAATCAGGGAGTAGGAACTACCTTAGAAATGTGGGTGCCTGAGTGAGGAGGATCATGTTGGTTTTAAAGTTATAATAATAATAATAATTTGCATTTGTATAACACCTTTCATCCCTAAGACCTGTACAGATTCGACATACGTAGGAAACAAAACGCTTTGCACTGAAATGCAACCAACTTTTAGGTGGAATGAAGCAGTAACTTAACAGCACACAGCAGCTCTACGCAACAGTTGAGGGGATTAAGAGAGGAATATATTGTCCATTTTCAATGGCAGAGTAATTGAAGCAATTGAATAATGTAATTATTCAAATTAGAATGTAGCTAGCACACTGGGTGCAATCTCTTCTCTTGCAGACAGTGCCAAGGGCCAGGCCTTCATATCTAACATCTCATCCAAAATGCAGTATCTCCAACAGCACATTGTCCCCTGAACATCATGCAGGACCACTGTATCAAAGGGAAGACCATTTCCCTGTTGCAATATCACCATCACCTCTGGCAGCACTCTGAATTTTGCTTTGAGGTCTCCCATTCAGGAATTGAACACATATTCACCCTATTTAGTTTGTGATATCTGACAGGATAACCGCTGAAGAAAGCATAGATGGTGACTATTTTATATATGTTCGTGCTACATGGATACTTTTTAATGTTACGCAACATAATGAACAGCAACTTTAGGGTACCAATATATAGTCAGTTGTGTCAGCAATTCAATATGGCAGACGGAATTTAATGGTCTGTGGTTTTCAGTTGTTTGGCCCCTTTAGGATATTTCTGGTTAATATCAGCTATTGAGAGGATAAAGAAACTTGGAATCACCAAGTATTTAGTAATTTTTTCTAGATCTTCCACTTGAAGTTCACATTTGACTTGCCAAGTACTGCTAGGTTGGGCTTTCTTAGTCCCAGATCAGGGGATAAATGGATGCACTTCAAGCTACAGCAGCAGTTGGAATGGATCTGAAGTCTAGAAGATGTAATTCAAGGATTTCAGAAGGCTAAAAGGAGAAAAGTAGAGACTTGGAGCTGGACACAACCCTTGCTGAGAATACACAGAATTGTAAAATGAAGTGAAATCAAGTTGGCCCAGGGGACAGGGTTTTCCTGAAAATGTAGCACAGGAGAAATCTTTTTTATTCCCATTGATGCACCGAATTATTAGAGTGGGTAATTTTAATCTCCTCTAAAAGGTACTGTCACTGTGCCTGGTACCCCTGAGAAAGCCAATATGACACACCCCCTTATGCTACTTGTGGACTGCACAAGGATTTTAGTATAGGCATTTAATTCAGAGTCTGGTATTTATCATTCAAGAATGTTATTTTAGGTGGATGCTACTCCTGTTCTTTGTCACTGGGAGGTGTGTGTGACGAGTATACCAGGAATGCATAATTCAGGTGTGCATTACATGTTGCTTACATTTTTTCTCTTCCTTTCCTCTCGTTTCCTTCCATCCTTCTTTCCTCTTTCACATATCCCCTCTTTCCTCCTCCTCCTCTTCTTTTCCATATCACCTCCTCCTCCTGTGCATCCTTCCTTTCTCCTCTTCTCCTTTTTCCAAACCTCCTCCTCCTATCCTCCATTCCTTACCTTTTCCTCATCCACTCTCATCCGTCTTTCAAAATGCCATCAGATCGGTTTCTCTGCCTGAACAACTTCAGTTCAAACGCCGCCAGAGCTGCTTTTCACCCAACTGTCTCTGGAGCGGCTTCAGTTTACACTCTGCTGGTGAGGCTTCAAGCCGGAAAATCTCGTAAGTCACAGGTGTCAGGTTACACCCAGGAGAGCTGCGTAGTACATGGTAGCAGGGTATTTAACTGCTGCTCATGTTTTATAATATGATAACCACATGTCTTAGGTGAGGCACTATGCCAAAAGTGGGGGTTCCCAGCTTCCGAAATGTGCAGTTATCACATTATAATTCATATGTCAAAGGGTAGTTTGGTTCTGTTGGGTTGTAAAAAGAAAAAATAAATTTGAAAGTTGTATTTTGAAACAAACAGTTGTTTTCATGTGAATAGTTTTATAAGATTTATTCATACACCGCAAAGCCATACTTGTTGTTTAGAGTATTGCATAATTTAGTATTATTAATAGTAATAGTAAGAACAACAGCGGCTCAAACTCTGACTTATTTGTACTTGGACCTAAGGAGAGTTTTATCTGATTGAGGACTTCAGGATTTGTCCACGTAATGATACGTAATAAAAGCTTATTTCAGTTGAATCTGAAAACACTGTAGGACTATAACCAAGTAGGATCCCAAAGCCCCTCTCCAGTTGCTGTATTCCGGGTGCTTCATCCTAAACGATGCACCTTTTTTTTTTTTTTACAGGAAAGCTGCATTTTAGGGAAATAAACTAACTTTCAAAGCCTTTTTAATTAGAAATTTTTTTTTTCCTGAAACAGACTTTTTGCTGTGCAAATCAGCAGCACCTGACTTATGTCAATTTCTTTACAATCATTTTTATTATTATCTCTGTAAGATGGCAGGCATCTTGGATTACACCTGTTCCAAGGGCTTGAATTATTCCTAACCATGTTTAACTTGTATAGGTCTTCAAAGCTTAGCTGAAGCTATTAGGGTATGTCTACACTGTGGTAAAAAACTTGCGGCACTGAGTCTCAGGGCCTGGGTCAGCTGACTCAGACTCTCAGAGCTTAGGCTGCGAGGCTGTAAAATTTCAGTGTAGGCATTTGGATTTGGGCTGGAGCCCCTGACTGTGAGACTCTTCCCGCTCGCAGGGTTTCAGAGTCTGAACTGCAGCCCGAGCCTTGTGAGCCCAAGTCAGCTGACCTGGGCCAGCTGCAGCCATGCCGCAGGTCTTTTATTGCAGTGTAGACATTCCCATAGGGTCCTGGATTGTCGTTATGTTTAGTTAAAATACAATGAATCTGAAATAAAAACCAAACAATGTTGTGAAGTAGGTGTAGGACCAAATTCTGCCCTCCACTGGTATAGGCCAAATTTATCCCTGTTGTAAATCCCTCCTAGTTGATAACGTTGACCTTGTCTTTCTATCCATTTGTTTGTCCCTGTCTTATGCATGGCTAAGATTATCCATCACTTTTCAAGTTGTTACTTTAATTGACTTTCTGCAGCTCTTAGTCAAATTCTGCCTAATTCCAGTCTCATAACTGTTTCCATAGCAACTAGTATATTTTAAAGAGGAAAGAGCATAGCAAGACTGGGGACAGAAAACAAAAATGGGGGTAGAATAAGAAATGTATGTGGCTTAACTGAAATATCTGATAGAGAGTGGTGCTTTAGGGATTTTATTGTCACTTAACCGGGATGACAGCATTACTCCCACTTGAGAGTCATGCTCTCATTTCAAATTTAAGCCAATACAGATTCTTGAGCACCCCTCTCCATTATGTATTGTGTGTATGCTGAATAGGCCAATACTGAGGTCTTTACTTGGGTTGTACTCAGACAAACTTCATTTCTATCATAGGAATCTATGGAAACTTTCCTGAGTTAAAAAGAAGTAAGAACGTCAGGAGTTGACTGTATCCTGAATATATTTTATTTTTGTATGTATGCATATGTATATAATTTGGAGGTGATAAGGTTCCCTCAGAATCAGTTTTCATTCAAATTTGCACTTAGAACAAATCCCTGTATCTCATGTTCTGATGATTGAATTTAGTCTCCAAATTTAACCCAATCACTATTCATGGGCCTGTACATCTGCAACTTTGAAACAACTGGAAGAGTTCTTTTCCTTGTTTAAAAATGGTACATGGGGGGAAAAAGTTGTTCTTGGATCAAGAATAACATACATTCTGTTCCACCTGGAGCAAATGTTTATAGCCCAGCTAGAGTGGAGATGCTGATAGGCCTCAGTTATTTCAATGTTTGTGGGTGCTGCCATTTTAAAATATTTTCTAAGCCTCCCCTTTTTGGGAGTATCCTTCCCTGCCTTTTGTAGAGTGCAAGCTCATTATCTATCAGTCAAGGGGATCTAGTTATGGAACCAGAGGGAATCAGGTGAATCCAGAGTCTTACCAACATCAGAATGACACAACATTGACACCCCCTTCTATCCCTAAATTCCTACTCCCCCCCCCCAAAAAAAAACCTCTACCCCAAGCAGAGTTTTGACCCCAGAAATAGAGACGTGGCAGTGACTCCATGAAGTCCACTAGGGACTTGCTTTATTATTATTGATTTTACGTGAAGACCCTCATGGTCACGGGTGGCAGTATAACCCTAATCTAGATAGGTGGAACTGGGAAAGCTGAATAACAATACAGTGCAATAGGCCTCATTCACCAAGGCACTTAAGCACATGCCTAATTTTAAGCACATAAGTAGTCCCACTGAAGTCAATGTGTTAGGCATGTCTTTAAATACTTTGCTGAACTGGGGCCTTCATTCACTTTATATACATGAGTTTTTTGCACAGGTGTTTTATAGTTGTCCATGAAGAGTCTGTAGAAGCTGCATGAATGGCTTGTAAATGTTAGACTTGCTTACCAGTTTGACTGCTTAGGGTTCAATCCTGCAAAGTGCTGAGCAATAAGCTCCCTTGGCAGTGTTACTGGAGAAGCATGGGCCTGGAGACTGAACTAGGCTCTCAACCACTAAGGTCTCCAGGCTGTCTAGATGACAGATGTGGGGATCTGTGCTGTACCTCATCTATGGCAAATAAACCAGTCTCTGAAGGTGTCAGCTCAGCACCTTTCACAAGAACTAAACTCATTAACACATTCTTAGTAAATTCAATAAAAGTAAAGAAATGATTGCACTAGTACTGAAGTGGTCTGTTATTAAATCTAGATGAGGACTAGATGAGACTGGGGAACCTTGGCTATAATGTATAATCAGCAACAATTTCCTTTCCCTCAAACCGGCTTTTTCCATATGGATGCAGTGTAACAAATTTGGAAATATTGGGTCAGACATTCAAACAGCAGACATCAGCACAAGTATAAAAACAAAGTAGCCCAGCCACAGATGACCTCCCCCTCTCCCTTTGAATGTCTAACTGTCGAAACGATTATAAACTACAGGAGCATGCACTTGGTGAGGGTCCCTTTTTTTCTTCTTCAGAAACAACTTTTTATAGGTTTTCTTTAAAAGAGGGGCAAAGGCAATAAAAGAGGAACCATATGAGTTTAATTACTAGAGTAAATATACTATCAATGACATAATTTTTGACGTGCAGCAGAGAGGAAATCAAAACCAACAATCATCTGAATGTTCACATCAGCCTAACATTTGGTAACAAGAAATGAAAAGAAAGCAATAGAAGCTCAGGGCATAACCTCATCCACCCAAGTTTGGCTCAGTTCTAAGTGAGGGGTCTGAGCTATTGCCAGTATAGTCTAATGCTAGGAAGGCAACAAATACCATAGGGCAGTATTACAATTGCCACTAAATAAAAAAAATACTGATTCCAGTGCATAGAATCAAAGTAAAGAAGTCCACATGCTAAAGCCATCACCAGTCTATGTCACTTAAGTCTCTTTGAGGCAAGTAGCATTTGATATAGGGAGCATATGGGAATCAAGGGCAAAATTCCATTCTCCAGTCTGCAGTATGAATATCTTCTCTGCACTGCAGCTTTCTATTGCATATTCTGTACTTGTTCCTCACCCTGCAGAGCCACTAAATTCAATGAAAGTTCTGTGAGCATAATGAGTATAGCGTGTTTAACAGTGATCCATGGTGTGGAAGATGATGGAAGAGGAGAGGAGGCAGGGATATTGCCCTAAGTGGAAACCCAAAGCACAGAGCAAAAACACGAAGAGTGATGCTGGAGTAAACCCACATATCAAACTAGTCTATATCAGAGTGAACTGGATAGCTCACTATCTTTTGGCAGAGAGGTGGACTAGATAACTTTTCCGTCACCTTTTTGACTAGCCGTAAAAAGGGTTTTCTTCTATAGGGGAATCTCAAAACAAACATCGGCTGGTTCTTTTTAGCTGCAGTTTTGCCAGATACAGTAAAGATATGTTCATACCTGTTGCCTACAGTTGTTGTTTATCTAGCATGAATCTCTTCTTCAGAAGAGATTAATATATAAGATTACAAATTGAATGTAGAGGCTTTAAGATCCAGCTTCGTAAATGTGCTCACTAGGTAAGGAGTGGAGTAGGCATCTGGAAAGGCACATAAGTAATTAGGAGCATGGGTCAGGAGATTTCTCAGACTGAGCAGATTTCTTTTCAGGTAGTCTCTGGGGGAATATCATATTTATATAATCTGTAGGCAGTGGGGGCCCAGAGTAATCCCAAGAGCTACTGAACTTCAAAATATTCTCACTCCCCAGACTCCATTTCTTCTGGCACTCTAGGCAGCCTGAAATTCTGGATCCTGCCTTTGTTCTCCAGGTCATCTTTTATTAGTATAAGGAGTGTTGTTTCCATCTGTTACATCTGACAAAAAAATCTATAGATATTTAAAGGAATTTTGGAAATGCAGGAAAAGATGCACTGGATTTTGAAGACTTTTTCCTAAAAATGGTATAATATAGATAACAGTAGGTTTGATTATTAACATCCAAAACGTAAATCACTTGTTCTTTCTTTAGTGCCTTGAAACAGATGTGAGAGAATTACAGAAAAGATCTCTACATAGCTACAAGTAACTTAGAACATTATGTTGCAGCTTTTTCTCCATTTTTAACAAATATATGTACTTTAACGAATAAAGGCAGCTGTCTTTAATTTCCCAATTCATGTTCAAATGGAGGCTCCAAAAGGGAAGTATTTAGTCACATTGATAACTTTGTGCCACACAGAGCTATGCATTGCTTTCAATTCCTGTTCAGCATAGATCTGACCCCTAGCTAGCATATAATCAATTTATATTACACTTAGATAGCTTAAGTTCATTATTTGGGCAAACTGTGAATTTCCCACTTTGAGAATGGAAGGAAAAAGAGCCTAAGTGTTCAACACTGGCAGTTTCTGAACACAGTCACAACTGTTTACTCAAATAGGCTATAGAAAACCATGCAATCAGTGCTAAATGGTGGGTAGATGTAGTGAATTAACCCCTTAATATGTTAGTGTATAGGGCCAGGTGCCCTTTGCAAATGGTGTCTGCTTATTAAAACAACCAGCAATGCAAAGCAGACCAGGAATAGAGACCGTTAGGGTGTTGACACATCAAAGCTCTCGTTGCTCTGGGGTTGTAGACAGAAAGGAGTAAGCAAGATAGCTCTAGTTGTAATGTATGAAACTTTTATTACGACAGCTGAAACCACCCAAAAGTTGCCTGATTTCATATTTCATAATAAACTTTAGGTCTGATCCTGTAAAGTGCTGAGTACCCCCAACTCCTGCTAAAAGTCACCTGTCTGAATTCAGGCCTTGAAACTCAGTATAGGTTAGCTCAGGGGCGGGCAAACTTTTTGGCCTGAAGGCTGCATCAGGTTTTGGAAATTGGAGGGCTGGTTAGGGGAGGGGGCGTGGCCTGCCCCCTGTCTCTCCCCCCCCCCGCTTCTCGCCCCCTGACAGCGCCCCCTTCCCCCCCACCCCCCCAGGACTCCTGTCCCATCCAACCCACCCTGTTCCCTGACTGACCCTGGAACCCCTGCCCCTGACTGCCCCCCGCTGCCCCATCCAACCCCTCCTCTCATTCCTGACAGCCCCCCCGGGACTCCTGCCCCATCCAACCACCCCTTTTCCCTGTCCCCTGACTGCCCCCCGCCGCCCCATCCAACCCCTCCCTCCCTCCTGATTACCCCCTGGAACTCCTGCCCCCATTCAACGCCCCTGTTCCCCGCCCTCTGACCTCCCCGACCCCTATCCACCCCCTCACCCCCTGACCACCACCCCGAACTCCCCTGCCCTCTATCCACCCCCCCTGCTCCCTGCCCCCTTACCGCACTGCCTGGAGCACCGGTGGCTGGTGGCGCTACAGCCACGCTGCACAGCACAGAGCACCGGGTCAGGTCGGGCTCTGCAGCGGCGTTGCCCCAGGAGCTCGCAGCCCAGCCGCCCAGAGCATTGCGCCGGCAGCGGGGCGCGCTGAGGCTGCGGGGGAGGGGGAACAGCAGGGGAGGGGCCGGGGGCGAGCCTCCCGGGCCAGGAGCTCAGGGGACTGGGCAGGAGGGTCCTGCGGGCCGTAGTTTGCCCACCTCTGGGTTAGCTAAATGCTTACAACTTTTCAAGTGAACTTGGGTCCTGTTTCTATCAAGCCTGCATCCAGTTTCGAGTGAATTGGAGCTATTTATGTTTTTGGGTTCCTTTTACCTCAAAACTCGGGGCCTGTAAATTCATGTGAATTGAAAGCAAATAAAAAGTTTACACAAGCCCCTGAGAACCAAAACTGCACAGCTCTGACCAAGCAATAGAACTTTGCTTAGCTCTCCATAGCTTATCACTTGACACTCATTTCTCACTAAAGCCGCCATTTCTTACTCTTCTAATAGCATAACGGATGCAGCCATGGAAATTTCTGAGACAACAAGGTAGGATGTGGTAACCCCATAGCACAGTGAATTCTAAGAGGCAATTCCTGATACAATTTGCCATGACACAAAGCTGGCTTAGTGATTTTATTTCATACGTATTAATTGAAGAAAGACTTTGCTTGTATGTCTTTCCATTGGAACGCATGTGGCAGTCCTACAACAAAAGCATGATTTTTTCCTTCCAAAGGCTTTTTTCCTTTCCTATAAGGCTGCATATGACACTGGGAAGCTCATGGAATTTTCAAACAAAATGAACTGCAGACTTCATTCAGACTGTGTGTACTCTGGAGAGCGTCTATCCATGGCACCCATTTCCCTTTAACTAGAGATCTGATCCCTACTGGAACTCAAGGAAGAAGATGGGAAAGGCAGAATTAAGGCAGTTATAAGCCCAGACTCTCTGCTCTGAGCACACTATACAGAGGATGATGCAAAGAACTGACTACACAAAATTAGTGTACTATTTTGTCTCTGTATGCAACAGCTGTACAGACAAGTGGAACCAAATGTGTAATATTTAAAAACTAACTCAGAGAATTGTAATACTTTCCTGAATTAGGTGTCCGGCACAATATTTTATATTTATGAATGGAAAATTTAGCATTAGATGGGATGAGAGCACCAGTGATGCCAACTTTTGCAATTTTACCACAAATTTTGTGTTATTTGGTGTTTTTCTGAAAGTTCTGGCTCCTGGAGTCGTGTGATTTTGTGAGAACCTCATCTTTCACTTAAAAAAAAGGTTGTGGTCCTCATGGTTGAGCAGAAAAAATTTAAAATATGACCCCTCACTAAAGACTCAAAAACCAGAGGGCCAGTAAAAACAGCTCAAAATGTTCTTTTAAAAAAAATCTCAACATTTTAATCCAATCTCATGATTTTGGAGGGGCCTGTCGTATGAGTTTTGAATGTTTGGGGCTGGCAATACTGGAGCACCTTTCCATGCTGTTACTTGCAGTGGTATGAATTTCTTTAATTAGGTTAAAACTTGGTGTCCCAATCAGTGAAAATAGAGTGAACCTGACAAGTGCACAAGGAGAAGCTGCTAGCCTGAAGTGGCTGAGAAAGGTTGATTGACTTTGACCTAGTAGGAAGAAGCAAGAGGTCTTGAGTAGCCAAGAACAAGTAGATGGTCTGAGGTGGGTTAAGAGAAAAGGTCATAGCTGAGTGTATGCAAACAGCCTAGAGCATCAACGAGAAAATGCAGAGCTGGAGCAACAGAATATGTGTCTGTTTCCCAGAGCAGACAAAAAGAAACTGCTAGTCTAGGGCAAAATTAGAAGTTAGCCCTCCCACCCACCACATTGGCTAAAAGTTAGTGATTAGCTCAGTGTGACTGTAAGAATTTGGCTGCCCCTCATCAAGGAGCTTGGACTCTTTACTGTATAAATATGGTATTGTGAACAAAAGTAAAATCAGGCCTAGTGGTCTATGACAAATGGAAACGTTTTGGTCATTAGTTTTGCCTTTATCTTCATTTAAACTTATAAATGTTGAGGGTTACCATTTAAATCGAAACAAAGTTGTTGACTTGCAAACCATTTCTAGCTACATAAATATATCTAGGCTTCATAAAAAGTTGCCTGTGGCCTTCTACTGATTTTGCACTACCACAATAAAGGTGAGAAAATGCCTGGTGTGGATATTCGGGATCATTTGACTATTGGGAGTAGCTGTAAAAGGTAGTAACTAAACCAGTTTCCAGAATAACTAGGTTTTATTTCAGATTTAGAGAGACTAGTTCTTATTCAAGAAATTAATGGGTGACATATTTCAACTCCATTTACTGAAATGATACTGAGGATGAAAAATATTAGTAAATGAAGAATACTCAGAGCTTAGGAACACTGTACTTCGTGATTTTTTGGTCTTTGAATGTTCAGTGGATAGTAGCAATGCAGACTTCTATCAAAAATTAATAATTTACTTGAGTTACTGCAGTGAAGAAGCAGAATACGAGAAGGAGGAGAGAAAGACTGACATTACATGAAAAACACCTTTAGTCACATAAAGTCACATTAAAAACTTCAAGAATATTAAAAAATTACAACATATACACAAAGATATTAATAAAATAAAGCAAAACACATCTTAAGCAAACATTAAACAAGAATCAGTAAAGCATCATCATCACCTGGTTCACTCAAATATTGTTAATACACCAAGTCAACCCAAAAGTGTCCAGATTACAAGTCAGTCTGTAGCCAGGCCACAATCAGTGCATGGAACAGCCCTAGCACATCACACCGCTTTACAGTGGCCATTCTGTCCTGGTGATATTTCAAAGGCTAGTTTTGCTTGACCCAGCAAGAAGTTAGTCCGGCAGGAAACTGGCTGAATGAGAGCCCTGTATCTCACTCTGAGAACAAACAGGAGCTTGGAGAAAACCAGTCCCTAACTGCTAGAAAGCTGTTGCAAAAAAAACCAAAAAGAGAAATGGAACACGGGCAGTGTAGGAGAAAATGAAACACTGTGTCTGAAGCCGAACAGAAGGGTCACTGCGCAGACACCTCAGGGGTAATATGGTGCACAAAACAACCGGTTGCTACAATGCTATGCAGGACGCTCCCCTGCAAGTCACTGGAGCACTTAGGAAGAGGAGGTTCGTGCAGCATCCTCCAAGCTGGGGACAGAGATATCCCCCCCAAGCTGCATCAGGGACATCAGAGATTGTGGCATAATGCTGCCGCACCTTGACACACATGCCATAGAGCTGCCTCTTGGTCAGGGTTACAAAAGGAACATTCACCAAACCCTTCCAGGACAACAATCTGACTGGTTGCACCAGGATCTCATCCACAGAAGGGAGACAACTAGTGAGGGGGACGCAGGAGTCCCTGCAAAAAAATTCTGCAAATACTGAGCAGCCCGCTGAGGGAGCACACCTGGAATTCAGCCAGGACCTTATTCAAAAAATGTACAGACCAGATTGTTGTCTAAACAGCAAGAGCTGTCAGTGACTTCCAGATTGACCAATTAGGAACAACCATGAGGGGCAGCTTGGTCAACCCACCCTGGGTAAAAGCCATAAACAGGCTTCTGGAGAGAACTTCAGCAGGAAAATATGGGTTAAAAAAAAGTGGCTCTTCCAAGAGCCATAAATTGGAAAATGCCTGGTCTGATTGCATGCTTTGCAGAAGTAGCCAGGTTATTAAAAGATCATTGTAGAATGGAGGCAAATCTAGCCTCTGTGATCGACCAGGTGCCAACAAAAGTAGGTGAGTGTCAAAGTCCATCCCCCCAGTCAAACAGAGAAGAGAGATGACAAGGGTTTTCCAGGCTTGTGGGGAGTCAGAATAAATATAGCAACTGCTGAACAGACTGCAGGTGAAGGACTGCCTCCCTGCTGACTAAATCAGTGAGCCTCTAGCCCCCTTCATCTTGGCAGGAACAGCAAATCAGGGTGCAACCAGTGGTAACTATTAATAAATGGTTAATAAGCCTCTGAATCTGGCCCAAAAGTCTCGGGTGGAGGGGGTCCAGACACATTAGCCGGTTCCACAAGATTGAGGCCACAAGATTGTTGGCAGTCAAAACCCACCTCCAAAAAAGAGAGTCCAGGAAGGAGCCAGCACCATTTCTGCAAATGCCCTTGCACCTTCTCCTTAACCCCCACCAGCTTCCTTAGCATATATTGTTCAGATCCAAAAAAGACCCCCAGCACCTTAATCCCAGAGGTGCCACTGCAATTGTTGAAATTCAAGTCCTGTAATAATTTGGTATTAAAGCGGTAGTGGTAATCACAGGCAGGAATAAGGAGAGACACACTGACATAATGATGATCAGACAAGTGAGTGGGAGACATGGAAGACCAAACAAACATATTCACACTGGCCTTCATGTTATAAAAGTGATCCAGTCTAGCCCTTGAGGCCTTCAGCTAAGAATATTGCCTAACAATGGGGTGAGAGAACTTCCAAACATCTACTGGCCCAAAGGTCTGCTTGAGACAATACAGTTCCCTGGCTGACTGAGGGTGTGGCTCCTCATGGTTCATGTCTAAAACATAATCTACAGTGAAACTGAAATTCCCTCCCAGGACAATAATAGTATAAGGGTCACAGCCAAGCAGCATGGGCAAGTGTTTGCAGGAAGGACAAAATCTCGCCTCAGAGTAGGGGCATACACAGTAAAAAGATTTTTAAAAATAGTGACAATACAGGTCTCCACCTGGAGGAACCGGCTCTGCACAATCTCCTTCACAGAAAGGATCAGTGCCCCTGCACCCTGGAAAAAGAGAACAGTTACCCCAGCAGTGACATTGGAGCAGTAGTTTGAGAAAGTTTTCACTTCCCATTCCTTCAACCAGTTCCCCTGATTGTCAGGGTCTCAGGGCACTTCTTGCAAAAGGACAACATCAGCCTGTTTTTGTCTGAGAAATTCAAAGAGTTGTTTTCTTTTATGACCATCCTGGCATCCGTTAATATTTAGAGAGCCAAAGTTGAGCAGCACCATGAAGACTAAAAGCAGAAAGTCAAGCAGCAGAGAGAAACAATAGGAACTGGAAGTACTTTGAACAAGATGAGCCATGGGGAAGCCTGTATATCTTGAACAATCCACGAGCTTCTGCATCTTGCTCAGCAACGTTTTGAGATGGAAATGTTTCCTACGATCAACTGAGGTCTCTCTCAAGACAAGGGCAGTTGAATGAGCAAAGCACTGTAAGACATAGAAATAGCCCTGGACCTCAACTCCTGGCTTCCCTTTAGTGCTGTCCAAAAAATCACTAATCTCCTTCACGCTGTACCCAACCTGGCTGAGACATCAGGAACCAGTAAGGAGTCAGAGAGATCATCATCATCCTCTTCATCTCCCTCAGACTCCACCTGCTCAGACGAATGTTGAACCGCCACTATAACAGTCTCATCATTCATGAAGGAGGGAGATTCAGTGGGAGCAGCTGGCATGTCTGTTTTCCCAAGAAGGATAGGCAGTACAGCTTCAGGTGGGACACAGCATCATCATTGCAGCATGCAGTATTGGGGGCTTGAGGACTCACCATGCCAGGGAAAGACAGTACCCCACTGGAGCTACCACCCAGTGCAATGCTATCCTTCTAAGGACACACAGCTCCATCCTCAGCCACTGTCAGCAGCTCAGGGGCCTCCAAAGTCTTAGCCCCTGTTAGAAGGAGTCACACCTAAATCCATGTCATTGGTCTGTTCTTCATCCACATCTCTACAATCTCTCTCTACTCCCTATGCTGGGAGGTGCTCCTCAATCTCCAGGACTCGTTTCTGTCCAGGCACAAGTGATGGGATCACAGCAGAGGTTCCACTGTGAGGGCTGCTCCCTAGACAATGGCAGACCACCTATGGTGAGGAGGAGGTGACAAAATCTGGCAGTGCAGATGCAGGCTCTGTTTTCTGCTGGTCCCTTGATCCCCTAGTCCCCTTCCCATTATCCTGGGGTCCCACTTTCTTACCATGGACCACTGAGCCAGCAGTGCCTCGGCAGGAACCCTTCAAATGAAATATTTCACCACAAAGGAAATATTTCATACTTTCAGAGGTAGCAAACACTGTATAATTTGCCCCATCTGTGGGGTGCTTTTAAATCAGGTTCAAGGAGTGTTCAGGGTTATTTGGAACCATATAAACCTGGTGCCAGAATGACATAACATGCCTCACCTCTGGCTTCTTCCATCCTAGCAGCAGAAACTACCTTCCCATAACAGGATAGAACATACACTAGTGTCTCATTGTGAAGGAAATGGGGGAACATTGGAAAAACAGAAGTAAACAAGTAAACAACACAGTGCAAGAGACAGCAGGCACATACGAAACCCCATGCTTAGGCGTCAAACTGCTAAACCTATCTGAAGTGGACCCATGGAGAAACCCCGCCACTTCCCAAGGAAAAGGCGGGGGAACCAACCACACTCCTAAAATAAACAGCAAGTAACAAAAAAAAGCACAGACTAACAAAAACCCAGCTAGTGTACACAGCACACACCATACACAGCCTCACTCTCAGAAACTGCCACAATCCCGAGAGAGAGAGAGAATTTAAGTTAAGGCTAAACAGATTACATATGACTTTCCTCGGGCTGGCCACATGGTTATTGTTTTAAAAAGTACCAGTCATCATTAGACATCACAAAAATGTGTTTGTAATTCCATTCAGGCTGTGGTTAGAGAGAGATGGCTCTTAATTTTAAAAGTTATGATTATATATTGAAACTAGATTGACTGATACCAAAATCTGGCTTGCTCTCCCCCCCCCCCTTTTTTTTAACATATAAACCAAAAAATGTGGGCTAAATTGTGAAAACTGCAGTGCCAAATGTGAAGACGCATGCATGTATTTGAGGAAGACTTCTTTTTACAAATGATGGCAACTAGTAAACTGGCCATGTTTTATCTATGAATGTCTTTTTTCTCAAATGGAACCGCTCATTGTGTAATAAATATAATTTTTTCAGATATTTTAGTGGCATTAATGTTATTTAAATCACTGTCGCTATCTCTTCATTGATTTTTAGATTCTGTTCCTACATTTGGAGATCTGAGTTTGATAGTTTGAAAACAACAAATGTAATAAATGTTGGACTCAAACAGCCAGTTTACTGCAAAGACAGGCATGGAGAAAAAGAGATGCATGAAAATGGGCGAAAATCTGGGAGCTCAACTCTGAACTTCTTGAACACCCTACATGCCTATTAAACTCATGCATGTGCAGGGAATGTAGAACCAGACCATGTAGAAACATGCTTATGTGTGTTGTAGCATCCTTTCACTCTCAAATTACACTAACTGGTCCAGATATATGAATTCAACCATGTTAATAGCCAGCAGTGGGTGTGGTCTGCTGTGTGCACCCTGACCAAATGCTAAGATAAGAAGATGATCTTACTGCCACAAAATTTTATTGTTGTACATCTGCAGGAAGCAACACTCTCAGCAGCACTGGATATAGGAATACAGAATATAAACACATGACCGTGTCATCATATGACCATGTCATCATATGACCATGAGCAGCTGAGAGCAACATGGCCATTTAGCATGGAGGAGTGTTGCTACAACATGGATGGAGCAAAAAATCCACATTCCACAGGAGGTGGAATTCATGGTGTGCACAGAAAACACTGCTCCTCCAGATTACTGTCACAGTCCAGCTGCCAGATTAAGACACAAGAGTGAGTGCACCAAACTCAGTAAGTCTAAATGTCATATGGACTTAGATGTTGATGTGGCATCCACAGTTGATGTGCAAATATACACCATTATATAACTAGCTGCCAGTACCTGAAGTCAACAGCTACTCCCACCCTCACAGTCTGCCAGCTGACATACAATTCCAACTCCAAGAGGCTGTCAATGCACATCTGACACAATCTGTATCTTGCAATACTATGCTTCCCCTCCATGTCTTTAGGATGTATTTGTGTATGGTAACATAGGCTACTACTTGCCTCACTTAAACTGAGTAGTCCTGTCATGTCTCTTGTGTGTCCCTCTAGATAGCTGAAACCCCTAATTTAGCTTCTGGAAACTGCTTGAATTTTCACTCTCCAGGCTTGATTTTGCTCTCACACTGGTGTAAATCAGTAGTACCATTGAGGTCTGTAGGATTACAATAGTGTCTAAGGCCTTCTTTATGGATCTATTTTAACATTGGTTCAGCATGTGCTATAGGATTTTTCCACCACCATGCCTCCTTTCTACCAGACAGCACCCACTTATCCCATAGCACTTTGCATGCAGAGTCCAGGTGCATGGCTGCATGAGAGAGCACACAATGTTGCTAAACCTCTTCCATTCCTTTTGCACAGGTTTCCTGGCAATCCATGGGGCAATCAGCCCCTCTGAATTTGAGGGATGCAACTTGGCTGATACTAGACATTAATCTGCAGTGCATATTTAGATTATCATGCTGTTGGTAGTTCATTTCAAAAGATTATCATGGCGATAATTACAATTTTCTCATTATTTATTCAATTTCTAAATTCACTAAGAGTGTAAGAATGTAACTGTGTTGTTCTTGTACATTGTTTTCTTACGCACGGCTCTTCAGTTTTGCTTTTGTCTGCAACCTGATATCTCATGAAGAAATGAAATTTGTGTTTCAGTAATGGTCCATGGAAATGGCAGATTTAAAGAGTTCCCTTTTTATTTGTTCCATTGACTCACCTAATAGGATTTAAGTTGGTTTACAAGGGTCAGGTTCTAATAAAAATAACACATGCTTCTGTTTTGGGGAAGGCTCTAGAAAGCTGGTTTTCCCCCCAAATACTTTTAGAGGACTTCATCTTGTTCAGCATGAAAGCCAGACATAATTTTTAAATAGAATCTGATCTCTAGATAACACAGCAGTGAAAATTATAGATATAAGGTCAAATTCTGTTTGTTACATATGTTTGGACTCATAGACATCCATATGATTGCTCACATGTTATAAAGAGAAGATTTTAGACCAGTTTTGAATTAGGGTTACCATATTTCAACAATCAAAAAAGAGGACACGGGGTGCCGCCTTAGCCCCGCCCCCCTCCCACTTCCCGCCCCCCTCAGAATCCCCCTACCTGTCCCCCCCACCCTAACTGCTCCCAGGACTCCACCCCCACCTCCCTGCTCCCTGTCCTCTGACTGCCCCAACCGCTATCTACACCCCCATCTCCCGATAGCCCCCCCAGAACCCCCGACGAATCTAACCCCCCGTTCCCTGTCCCCTGCCTGCCCCAACCGCTCTTTACACCCCCTTCTCCTGACAGCCCCCCCAGAACCCCTGACCAATCTAACCCCTCGGTTCCCTGTCCCTTGCCTGCCTCCCCCCCCACACCAGGCCGAGGGAGAGCTGTGAGCTCCATGTGCAGCCAAACAAATAAGGCGCTGCTCTGCAGTGGAGGAGGGAGCGGGGGAGGGGGAGGGACTCTGGCTGCTAGAGGCCCCAGTGGCTGCGAGCGGCTTTCAATCAGGCACAGCCGTCCAATCAGCCACGCTGCACTCTGCATGAGGGGAAGGGGGAAATCCCGGACATTTCTACCTTATTAGAAATCCCCCCCGGATGGCCATTTAAAGCTAAAAAAGCCGGACATGTCTGGGGAAACCCGGACGGATGGTAACCCTAATAGAATGTGTGGAACAAATCTGAAACCTTTTCCTTTATGGACAACTATTTCTCTCTTGTTATATTTCCATCAAAGATGCAGCTACCTGTCTTTAGGTGAGTGACATTATTGGCAATGGCAGTAGTTGCATTGTGTGGAAAAGAAGGGACTGGAAGTTTACAGGCTTTGTGCTGACTGACTGGTTTTGCTGGGCCTGAAGTTAGCACAGATGGTGATTAACAGATCGCTCTGACAGTGACTAATGCTGGAGTGCCAAGATCCAGAGAGGTGCCAAAATATCCAAGAACAAAGAATAGCTGCTGAACTAATGCCTTCATTGTTTCACCTACTGCTTCAGATAGGGCTGCTTTCTTACTGCCTGTAGTCACCTCAACAAATGCAGAAAGGACACTTAATGAAACCAGGAATATTGGAGCAGAAAGAGTTCTCAGCTAGAAGCTTGATCTTTCCTCCTCTAAAGTGTGCTTCCCTTCCTGAGGAGTCCCACTGAGACCTATGGATTGGGATTACCCGTGTGCAAACCTAGCACAATGTGGCATAAGCAGAATATGATGTGAGGCTTAACGTGTAAAGAAGATGCTTCTTTTTTTGTCCTTGTGTCTTGTGTTTACTGTGTAGTTGGATATCGGATGCTTGTATACCCAGTAGAACTAGGGAATTTTAATATTTTCATAAATGGTGGAGACACAGCTGCTTCCATACTTTTACTACCTACAGAAGTTGTCCTGTGACTGATACAAGTTGCTCTTTTATTTGCAGGTATAATACCTTGCCGAGCAGAAGAACACTAAAAAATTCAAGATTAGTGAGTAAAAAAGACGATGTTCATGTCTGCATCATGTGTTTACGTGCCATAATGAATTACCAGGTACTTGCATTTCAATGATTTTTGACAAAATAACTCTTACTTTCTGGAGGTGGAAGAAGAAGCTAGGCATAATCATTTTAAAAAGTAAAGCAGAGGTGAAAGCTTAATTTCTTACCTGTTACTATACAGTATATTTGCTAGATTTATATTCAGTCCATTATCGGCCAAATTCTGGTCTCACTTACATGGAGGCAATTTGCATTAACTAAGTGGGAGCTGCACTCCCGTAACTCAGCACAATTCAGAATTCAGCCCAATATACAGACTTGATAGGTGTGATGTTTAATGGGAATTGTACAGAACAGTTAGAATGTTATGCAGATGGCGATATCAGATTTCACTCTGTGCTTACTGCAGAGCAATAATAAAATTGCATGGGAAAGAGTAAACTAGATCAAAATGAATCTTCATTTCAGAATTTCTCTGTATTGTCACTGTGAAGATGTGGTCATACTGCACATTCTTGTGGTTTCAGACACTTCGAATTTTCTCTGTAACAATTACTATTAACTGTTATGTACTTGCAAAAAAAGCTTCTAAAAACATTATCTTTGTTTTGCCTTGTACAATCTGTGAAGTATTATTTTTAACCATTTATTTATTTAGGAAGTATTAACAAGTTTACAAACTTTGCCATGGAAATATCAGAAACAACATAGTTACAACAGTGAGCTGTTGTTTACAAGAGATATACAGGAATATAGTAATCAGATCTCTATTTAACAGGGGTTTCCATATTACAGTGTGAGCATCATTACAATACCTATGACATGTCATTTCTGTTTACACATATTTAACAGACCAGGCATGTCTATCAAAAGTTAATATTAAAAAAAAATGGAGTGAGGTGCTGGGTTTTTTTGCAGGTGAATGTACTTTGAGTATTGAATAAATGATAGATAAATATCTAAGTATCTATTTGTCCTTTATTTTGCCGTGTACATAATTGGCACATTAATTTTTCCATCACCACAAACTCCCATGTTTTTTAGCCAACCCTCTACAGTTGGACTATTTTTCTTTTTTTCAGTGAGAGACTATCAGTAGTCTAGCAGTTACTAGTAGGTGAGAGATAAATTCTGCATTTCCTTGTGTGTGACCACTTCCACCAGGAAGCTCCAGGAGGATTACCAAAGGATCCTTTGGTAATAAATATCCAACAGTTTGCGGTATCTGGTTACGGATTGCGTCCCAAAACTCTGTAATGACTGGACATGTCTGAGAAGTATTTCTAGCACCAGTGTATAGGGTAAATTCTGCTCCTGGTTATACCATAGTCAAAGGAATTTGCTGAAGTATTGGAAATCAGTGGCTTTACCCGAGGTTTACACCCATGAAATTGAGAGCAGAATTTAAGCCTATGTGCTAGATCCTCAGCTGGTGTATATCAGCATAGCACCACATATTTCTAATGAAAAAAAGCCTGGATAATGATCTATTGTTATAATAATCAAATGTTTTTCTTAATTCAGTTATGGTTTTCTGTGTATTTAAAACACATAAACAGTAATTGTCTTACAAATATTATAAACAGTTGTTATATAGAAATATAGATATGTGTGCATTATTCTGTATTGGATTAGAAACTCTTCTTTGAAGGGTAAATTACACCCTTGATTGACCAAAAGGTCCAAAATGAGGGGGGATATGGGGGAAATAGAAAAAAGAAAACGATGAGGGGCTGGCAGTGGCATTCCAGAAGGTTATTAGAGTCTGTGTTTGTCAGATGACTCACAGCCAAACCAAAAGTACTTTCCACACTGCTGGTAGAAGAACAGTTGGTATGTACAATATTAAATGTAAATGTGCTGACTGATACTGTAAACGTGACAAAGTTTTGTTTGGCATACAAAGCCATGAAGGGTTGCCAGATTGGTCATAGATATGTAATTTACTGGAATTTTTGAAATAATAATTGCAGTCTCAAAACTGAAATGGTATTTCCCCTTCCCATTTCAGTATGGATTCAATATGGTCATGTCACATCCACATGCTGTTAATGAAATTGCACTAAGCCTGAACAACAAGAATCCCAGGTAAGATGTCAGGAGTTTAGGACCTAGGTAAGTACAGACTATACTGCACTTGATGGCTTTTAGAGACACTTTTCAAACTTGCCTATGCACAAGTTTTTTGCATCAGAATAACTAAATCAATTTAGACGCAATGGTGCAACCTCTAATGTAGATACACTTAAACTAGTTAAAATTACACTGAAACCAGGTCCACTTAAGCCTATAATTACTGTAATTTACCGCATAGGTCTGTATTGGGGTTTGGACTGGTGTAACTAAATTGATTTTAAATTGATTTAGATATTATAGGGAAAGGGGTGAAATCCTGGCCCTGTTAAACTCAATGGAAGATTTGCCATTGAAGTCAATGGATCCAGGATTTCACCCAAGGTTTATAATACAGACAAAACCTTAGACACCCAACTGTTCTAGAACCCAGCACAGGTTCTGTAGAGAGCTAGCGAGAGCAATGTTACTGCTTATTAAAGTGGAAGTTCCTTAGCTTGTAAGCTCTTCAGAGTGGGGACTGTCTCTTATTCTATGTTTGTACCGTGCCTATACAAAGTGGCTTCATTCGTACGTGGGCCCTAGGCACTACTACAATAAACAATAACAATAATGTTCCTCGCTGCATGCGTACTCCTCTCTCACTCCCCACACACTCTTGCTCTGCTGGGAATTGCCAAGCTAGCGGTTGGATCCCCTGAATTTCCAGATCTCAGGACCCTGAGAAATAATTGAAAGTTGGTTGAAGCCAAACATGAGGAACAGTCTTGCGCATACAGTGAAAGATAAAACTACAGAAAGTGAAGGAAACTGTGACCGTATCACCACAGTCTTTCTGCAGTGCTTCCTCTTTAGAATGCAGACATCTGAAATCATGTTGTTCTGGTGGAAGTTGGTGCATGACTTCCTTTAGTCAGACTTGTGGGAGGGTGTGAATATGGTGTTGCCAAATCTCACAATATTATAAGTCACAGGATATTTAGTGGGGTTTTTTAAAGCTCCATCTCCAGTAGTCAGGAGATTATTTAAGAATCTCAGCTTTCATTTTTTAATAAAGCTAAGAACCCCAAAGGTTCATAAACCAGAAGGCAAATGTAAAGAAACCAAAATGTATTATGGTTTAAAATCTCATGATTTTTAAGCCACTTTCATGATTTTGGGGGCCTGGCTTGTGAACTGAATGGGGGAGGGTGGCTGTTCTGTGGAAAGAGGGAAGCAGCAGCTCTATGCTATATCCTCCATATAACCAAGCACTGTAACCATACCCTCTGTGCCGCTGGAGCTCACAGAAATTAGTGGGCTAATTGAAGGGTGGAGTCAGGGAACAGACATAATTTCAGCATGTTCCTCTTGTGCCCAAATGGATGCGACCAAAGCAACATTAATTGTCCCTCCTGCCTGCCAGTCCTGATGGAAGTGGTATAGGATGCACATACCAATGACAACAAAGAGTCCTGTGGCACGACTAACAGATGTTTTGGAGCATAAGCTTTCGTGGGTGAATACCCACTTCGTCAGACTCACAAAAGCTTATGCTCCAATATGTCTGTTAGTCTATAAGGTGCCACAGGACTCTTTGTTGCTTTTTACAGATCCAGACTAACATGGCTACCCCTCTGATACTTGATACCAATGGCAGACTTTGCAACCATGGGAGAGATGGCTGCTGCAACCAGCCTGGAGGAGTTCAGAATCCTTATGATCTCTCTGCACAACAGATGGGTCATGGGGATCTGCGAGTTAGTGGGCCTTGCCCCTTCCTATCCATAATCGGTATGAATCCCTCTACTTGAAGGGGAGGACATGAATGATATTCCATTACAAGAACTCTTTGAACCTACTAGCAGAGTTTTGATCCTCCTGTGGGTTTTTGTATGGCAGGGAAAAACCTGGCAATTAGAATCTAATTTAAAAATATAAAAATCCATTCAGGATTGTTGGGAAATTGAACATTTTATCTGTGTCCAGCTTTTACTGTAACAGTTTAAAAGCAAAATAGCATCTCCGTCTAAGGCCCTGATTCAAGAAAGCACCTAAGCCTGTGATTAATTCCTTATATGTCTTTATGATTTTAGTGCCTGTCAGTCGTTCTTTTGGACAAGGCCATACTAGTGCCCTTTCCTTAGCTGTGCAATGCAAGGAGTATGATGAGTTCCATTATGTTACAGGCATTTGGAGCTTGTTGCATGCTTTTCTATCAGCAATATTTTAGATGAATTCTTTTTCTTCTTATGGATGAAAGGGAATTATCTTTGTGTGAGCTTGGCCGCTATCCAGCTTGCTCAGAATTTCACACTAAAGAGGGGAATACATGCTAAAATGTCATATAATTCAGTGATGATAGGCACCTCTTGTTATATTGTAGTATAAATAAAATAATTGTAATGGAGGATTTTTCACAGTTGTATCTAGGAAAGTCATAGATTTGAATCAAAAGCACATTCCTTTAATGTTGAACTTTTAGGGAAAATATGCTGCATTATGGTGAAAATAGCTGACCAATAATTGCTGTTCATGATGTGCATGAATTTTGTAAAGCGATCCCCCTTTAAATATATATATAAAACCACTCACCTGCATTATGGAGTGCCAAATACTCTGGATCTGAAGATGCTCAGAATATTGCAGCAGGTTCTCAGTATCTTGCAGAATCAGGCTCTCAAAGCACTTAAAGAGTAAAAAGATACTGAGGGCAAATAATTGTATTCAGTCATCACATCCATCTTGCAAATGAGGTAGTAGCTGAATCATCACTTTATTGTCATTAATTCTTGTGTTTTCTTTCTTTTTTAACAGAACAAAAGCCCTTGTCTTAGAACTGTTAGCAGCCGTTTGTCTTGTCAGAGGAGGGCACGAAATTATTTTATCTGCGTTCGATAACTTTAAGGAGGTAGGTTATTCTGCTTCATCAGAGACTGGTGCACATACATATAGCTTTGATATGGTCTACTGGAGCTTCATGGTTTATCTTAATTTCCTGAGGTATGGAGAGTGGCTGATGTTTCACAAACAACTTTGAGATGCAGTGACATAAAGAGAGAGTTAGGGCCTGATTCTGATCTGACACCAGTTCTATTCCATTCAGCTCCAGTGGAATTAATCCTCATTGAGGCTGAAATTAGTGAGACCAGAATCAGGTGTTACTTTGATGAAGCGATAAATCTCATAAGGGCTTCTGTTTTCCACATTTCACACCTAAATTTAAAGTGTTTGTTTTTATTATATGACTCTTAATACAAGCAGAGATGAACACATGTGGCAGATTTTGGGTGCCGATTTGAATGTCTCCAGATTTCAGGAAGGAATTGGATTCAGATTCAAATTTTGAGCCCATCTCTAAATATAACCAGACTTTCCATTCTTCTGCTTGTGGAACTCCCTTGAAGTCAGTGGGAGTGTTAATCAATATCAGGATTGTAGTCATTTCAGAAGAATCTGACTGTTCAGAATGAAAGTCAAAAACTCTTAACATAATGTTACCTCCTGTATGTTCAGTCTGTTTACACTCAGTTTTCCTTGGGCTGTCCTTAACCACATTCATATTGGCTATTGAGTATGACATAGCAAGATATGAGACTATTTCATTCATTTTAATTAGATGTGACAAAATGTAGTATTGAATTCAGTATTACTAAATTCAATTTTTGAAATAGCATAGAAATTCAAATCAAAATGATATGAGTTGGGATATAAAACACAAATCTTCAGGTTGATTTGCAGAACTGAAATCTGGCATGCAGTAATTCTGTGCACTCTTGACCAATGGTTTGTCTGCATTAGAGCTGGAGGTGTGATTTCCAGCTTGAGGAGACATACCTGTGTTAGCTCTCATCGAGCAACCATGCTAAAAATAGAAGTGTAGCCACAGTGGTGCAAGTGGTGGGAGGGGATATCCACCTGAGATGCAACTTAGGATCACTTTTATAGGTTCTCAGATGAACCAAACACAGTTTTGGTTTCTAAATTGCTCTTCCACTTTATAGGGCCATTTCCAAAGTTCTCTGAGTGCAAAACTACTTTTGCCATCAATGGAATTTCACATGTGGAGGGATTGCAAAATCAAACCTCGGGGTGGAATCCTGACCCTTTTGAAGGCAATGGCAAAACTCCCATTGACTAAAGCAAAGCAAGGTTTTCTTCCTGGGTGTTGGAGATACATAAGTTTGGTTTCATCAATAAAGAGAAAATAGTTGATTCACCTAGTTTGATCTGCCCTAAAATTGTTAGAATTTGATGAATACCAACAAGATTGTAATCAAATGTGGGTTTTTTTTTTGTTTTGTTTTTTTTATTAAACCCACCATTGCTGTTGAGATTTTAAAAAATGTATTTTTCAGTTGTCCAACCCAGCAAGCAAGTGTAAGCTCAGTCATTTGGTTGTTATGCTGTGATAAGCTAACATACATTGAACTAAATTCTAATGCAGAGAACTCTGCTATTTCTGAAAGGATGCCATACAGCCACTAGCTGGCTTCCTAGTAGCTTACCATCATGTTCCACCTCATAATGCCTCACTCCTCTCTATCCATATAAACAGCGGGAAGCATTTTTATTTCTGGCACTTTGTTTCTTTAGCTAGGTAAAATGTATATATTGGGCCAGTTAACTGTGACCCTTTACATACCGCAGCAAAAATAAATGTCTGATTCACAACAATCTTACTTGCAATTTCATCTCGATTAATACTTGACTCTCTTATCAGCTATAGTACTTAAGGTGGGATTTTCAAAAGCGCTGTGTGTTAGGCTAACTTTGCTCCCACCGTAGTCGCTAGTAGTTTTACCTTTACTACCTTTAGCACATAGTCTGATAGCATAATTCTGCTTTCAACCACACTGATGGAAGTTGTCCCTGTCTCCCCCCCCCCCCGCAAAAAAAAAAAATTGCTTTGCACTTTGGGAATTCTCCCAACTAGAATTCTGATGTAAAATTACACCTATTATTATGCAACTTTAGCATACCTATAGTTGCTGGACAGCTGTAATTACAGATTCTGAGCATAATTTTGAAAGTGGTCTCCACCTTGCCTCTACTGCACCCTCAAGCTTGTAAGAGCAAATAATTGTGAGCATGGTTTTGTATCTAGAACTACATAGGAATGTATTTGATGTCATTTACATGTCTGCTTCCATGATTGCACTTGTATGTCAGGTTATATGTCAGGTTGTATGTTATAATTATAGATATAAATGACATTATTTGTGCCTGTAGATAACTGTGGGTATAACCCTGTGCCTGTCAATTGCAGTGACACAATGGAAAATTGGTACATTGAAATCAGGCACTCTAGCCACAGATTGAAAAAGAATCGTGGTCCTGTTGTGTGGGCACAGAACGGGGTATTGGAGTTTTAATTCAGCTTTTTCACTTGTTCATTTGTGGCTTTGGGCAAGTCACTTAACATCTCTGACATAGTTTGCACCTTTGTAAAAGGAAATACAAATGAACATAATGAGAATAACTGGATAATGTTTGTGAAAGGCTTTAAGTACAAAAAATGCTGACTGAGTGCTAAATACATCATTATTCCAGTTTAAAATTCTGTATACAGAAGTAGAGTAGAAGGGAAGTTATTGTTAGGAATTACAGACTAGTTTGGCAAGTCACTACATAATGCATATCACTTATCAAACCAGCCTGTTATCCTTTGTAATCACCTCTCTATAGGTTATTATAGTCATTATGTGTCACAAATAAGTCAAAAGGTACTTTTACTGTCTCCTATAATTCTTTTAATAGAACTTTTTGTTGCTGTTTTATGTTTCTCTTGCAGCTAGTTTTGAAAGACTTTTATAGCCCAAGCAGTTTGTATTTTGTTGTTTATTTACTTGTATAATATTCTGTTTGATCAAGTTGTTCTGTAGTAACGGAGCTGTCTGGATGTTATCATTGGAGTTATAGTGCAAAGAGTGATTTTATGTCTATAAATTCTGTTTCTAACTATTTTTCCATTTGACTGATTCTCATATTTATTTCTTGCACTGTTTTCCAGTTTGTTCTGGTTCACGAATTAGTTTTCAGTAATGATTTCAGGGCTTTTTGCTCTTAATTTTTTTAGCCAGTCATATTACAGATCTCTCAGTCACTGACATGTAAAATATTTAATGGCAGATTTATAGCAGTATAGCTCTAATTTAAAATACTGTGAGCATAATAATATTTGCATGGCGTCTTTAACTATATGTTGTAATTCTGCCACAGTTTCTTTATGGTTCTTTCATCAGACACAGTATAAAAAAGGAAGACAGATTAGACCTTGTGAAGCTAGATCTCTGCCATTTTACTTGCATGCCATAAACTAGCATCAAAAGAAATCTGAACTGCAGTCTGAAACTCACTCTATAAGTAAGTCAGTAGAGAGAACAATACATTTCAGATTAAATTCTCCCTCATTCACACCAGTGCTAGTCAGAAGGAACATCAGTGATTTCAATAAACTTGTTTTCAAGTTTATGCTGACATGCAGAATTTGGCCTTTAGGCTTTGACTGTGCAGGGACAGTGCTGGTAATCTGAAACAGTTTTCAAGAATCCATTTTGAAAATGTTTTAAATAATACGGCTTTTCTGGCTAGGGCCAGGCAGTCTGACTGAGGCATAACTTTTTTTTTCTTTTCTATTTCTTTTTTTAAAAACCTGGCTGATTAAAAAAAAAAAAAATTTTGTCCAGTGATCGCACCTGAAACCCTTTGCAATATTGGTTCTTGTACCCAGGCAGTTTCCCAGTGTATACAGAGGGCTTGATATGCTTATAGTTTCAAACTCAGCTCAAGGGCTTATTTGTCTTCTGCAGAATAATTAAAGCAATGTCATAACTGGTTATTTCTGAAACGGAGCCATGTGGGTATACTAAAGCCAAACTATTGCAAACTAGAATATTGAGGGGGTACCAAACCCGAATGTAGCATATCCCTGAAGGAAGAAATATCTATGAATCTCATGCACCCAAAGGGGAATGGAAACCAAGCAGGAAGATATAGTTTAGAATTGATGGAGAAATAGGGAGCTCTGTCGTGGATATGTTTTTTAGAAGGCAGAAGAGTATGCTTCAATCAATAGGTATTCCAAGTTGTAGGGGCGGGTTGTACATTCAAGCAGGTGAATGTTGCATTTGTTAAATTTCTTTGAGTTTCATTTTTCCAAAACTCTTGTGAAAAATAAAGAAAGAAAAAAGAAAAAGAAAAGATAGGCAAGGTTGAGGCCACACAGAAATCTCTGTGTAGTGAGGAACCATCAGTATCTCCACACTTCTCATCAGTCTCCACTTTTAATAGTCTGCTTTTTGTACAATGGTCATTCTCAGTATTTTTGGCCAAAAGCTGGTAGTTGAGTGTAACCAATTAGCGATTTTTCTGTTGTAGTTCATGTGCTCATTTGATGAGTTGCATTCCACAGCTTAGAAGCTATTTGGTAGTAGCCATTTTTATTGCCGTCCTCTGGGATGGAGGTTTTCTTAAAGAGCTTGTCCAAATTCTGGGTCTGGCACGTTTCCTTCATTCCATTATAGAGGTGAGGAGAATTAATTCCTGTGTCAGGGTTCTTAAATTCATCTAATCCATTTTCAGGAGGAGTAAATCTAAGATAAAGATGAAAGAGAGCTTGAATAGGGTCCATCTCCTGTCTCTTTCTGGCCTTTTGCACCATTCTCTGCCTCTTCTCTGCACTATAAAATCAGTTTCAGAACTGTCCCAATATTGTTTGGCCATTGTATGTCAGAAGAAAATTGTGCTGCACTTTATTAACTTGGCATTTGAAAGTCTGTCTAGTTTTATTTACGAGGGACTTGGGTTTGGTTCCAGCAGCTCTTGGAGTGTAATCTACTCTAATCCAGCCTCTAAAACATCCTGGGATAGAAGGATTACAAGTACATTGGTAACAGTGGAAATTGCTCCTTGGTTTTGGTTTACATCCTGGAGTGAGCAGAGGTTACTTACCCTTTTCTTAATGAAAGCAGCTCCAGTATGTATTTCAGGGCCCTGTCTTGCTCTCTCTTTCTCTCTAAGGAAGACTTCCTATCTGCATGTGTTGCTTGACTGTATTTTACTATATTTATGTGAAATAAATTAGAGCTACTGTCCCACATGTAACAGAACAGCCAGGGGCATTTTGTTAGCTATTTACTTTTCTTTTTGCCATTTCCAGCCTGCTGCTTGTTTTGTTTGCAGCATATGGGAGGAAAATGCTGTTTGAATGGCGTACTCAAGTGCTGGCTAGGTTAGGAATTCTCATCCTTACCATGACACCTGTATTCATCCACTTGCAGCTAGTCCTCCTCATTTTCCAGTATTGAGAATTGGTTTTAGTAACAGTAAATAATTGCTGTGATACAGAGGAAAAATTCATAGCTGCATTGCACAGTAACATTTCTTATGACTTAGTTGCACAATGTAGCGTATGAATGAACTGTTTCTAAACTTGAATATTAAACTCTGTTCCAGTGAATGCTAATGGCGGGATGCACTAGAACTGAAGTGATAACAGCAAGTCTGGGTTGTGGTTTTGGAGTGATAAGCAGTGATGATGACTAGAACTGAAGACCTTTGAGGGTCTTCTAGTGTTGATTTCATGGCTTGGCTCCTTCTAATACTTTTTGAAGATCTAAGACACTCAGGTCCTTAAATATCATGACCAAGGTGGTAAAATGTGTAGATAGATAGATCCCCATACACTTACTTTTACTTACTGTCTCTCTGTCTCACAAAAACTTCAAAGTCTTCAGAGTCTTAGAGTACAAGGTGTTGCCTATCTTGGAACTTATCCTTCCATTACCCAATCCAGTGGCAGACACAGGGTGATTTCTTTGGCAAAGCTGTTCTTGCTATCTGTTAGATTTGTTACCATCATCCAAACTCCCTCTTCATGCATTGCTGCCTAGCCTGCCTTCACTGGCAATGCCATCTTCAAATTAATGGGATGATAGAAGATGGAACTGGAGAAGACCTTTTAGTTCATCAAGCCCATCAGTGTGCCAGAGTTGGATATAGTCCCCAGATAGAGGATGGATCAAATTGTAAGTGTTTTGCTGCACTTAATCCTAGTCAGAAGCCCATGATGTTTTGCTTGAACTGTTCAAAAGAATGTATAAAAACTTGTATATTTTCTTGTTGAATGTGCAAAAAATCTTGAGTCAAATTTCTTCACTGAGGTAAGGGTTTTTTCCACAGGCTGAAAAACAAACAAACCACTTTTCCTATTGGCAGAACAGTTGGTATTGAGCCAACTGGGTTTTCAACCAGGAAGTGTGGAGTAGGATGCTGGTGAAAAAGGTAAACACTCCAATCCAGCTTAGAGCCATGAATTTTTTTAAAAGCTTTATTTTTCAATGCAGTAAAATCTGTCTGGGGAAATCTTACTTCTCTGTTAGGTGTATGCACACTGGCTTTCATTTATCTGGTGGGTTTCCAAAGAATAACTTTGATCCTTGGTGGTTATGTAGAATAGCCTGTGACCTCAGATACCTATAGATTTGTAAGTGGAGTGGCTTTTTGTAGGGAATTCATTATAGCCAAGCTCTATTGTGCAGAGTAATTCCAGTATTCAAAAAGGTCTCCAAAGGCATGCAGTCTCATTTTTCTCACATTTTCCATTATATCAGTTTAAACTAAAAATTGGTCTAGCCAAGAAGCTGTTTATGTGCCTTGATGGATAGCTGTGTTTTGGACTTCCTTTAGAATCTGACATTGTAGGTGGTTTTTGTTTTTGTTTTAAGAAATGTGTTTTATAATATTTAATGGATAATCCCACTGAGTATTTCCAGTTTTTTCTTTCAGCTTCTGTCAAGTCTCTTTATTACATACCACATAAAAATATTTGTACTCCCTTTCTGCATAGCAAAGGACTCTAGATGTTTTCTTTTTGATTGTTTATGGTTCTCTCTAACACTGAAATCTAGCTGATACACCAGGAATTGACTCTGAGCAAGTTTCCCCTTCACAGAGAGGAATTAAAGATGGGACATAAGGGCCAACCTATGCCTTCACCCAGAATTGAAACAAAGTCTAAACGGAACTTTGAGTTTTGAAACAGTTTAGATGCGGTTTTTTTGTACACCTCTGACCTTCCTGGTTCTTCCTGGAAGTGGAAGTATCAGAATACTGGAAAGAGAGGGTGTTCTTGCAGTACTTTAGCCCAGCTGGAGGCACTTGAAATCTCTGATGAAATCCTGTTCTCATGAGATTCTTTGCCCAGTTTGGAAGACTCAAAAAGAATGGATGTTTCAAAAAAGCATCCAAACTTTGTCATTAGCTACATTGAACATTGCTGCCAAAAAGTTTGAGGTTCACCCATTTCTACTCACAAAAGCACTGCTGCTACTCTATCGCAGTAAAAGTCAGCCAAAGCATCAGAGGTCAGTGGGATTTGGGGTTCTCAGCTCTTTGCATAATTGTGACCTAAAGGAGCAATCAGTTGAAATCTGAATATTTATAGAAGTGTATATGGTTGAATTGTGTCAGTAGGCTAGGGTCCAATTGGACCCACATGGTTCAGTGCATGGGTTTCATATTTTTGTATGTTCTTTCTCAAGCCTACCATTGAGTCCAACCTGATAAGTGCTGAGCACTGGTAACCCCCATTCACTTCAAAGGGAGCTCCCCATGCTCAGCAGATGTCTGATCCTACTCCCATTGAACTAAGTGGGGACAGGACTTATTCCTAAGTGTGCAGCACTTGTTGGGATTTGGCCTGTTGTTATCAATGAATCCGTTGCTATCGGTGTATTTTAGAAGAATTTTTATGTCAAGTATGGGTAATAGAACCTTGTCATCACAAGGAGCCTCTTCCTAGACCCATTTATGCTCAAAGCAAAATTCTCATTGAGTTCAGTGTGAGAAAGAGCAGGTCCCATGTTGCTTGGGGATAGAGAAGTCAGACATTTACCAGACCATTGTAACCCACATCTGTTAGTTCATGTTTCTACAGTGCATTATAACTATATTATCATGCATTTATTTTTTTACTAAGAGTTTTGTGTTATAAGGCTCCAAGAATGTTGGAGACTTTTTATTGGATGTTGCAGAGGTTAACTTGCCCACAGTGGAGCATTCCATTATCACAGGGTGCTCTTAAATCAGCAAAGTAGACACAGGAAGAATACAAGCCCAGCAAAAAAACTTGTTGAATTGATTTTTTCGTAAGCAGATGTTAGTGAAGTACTGCTGAGGGTATGGCTCATGTGGGAGCATTCTCACTTCTAGGAAGATTTTTAAGCTTGTACCCAATGTTGACACTACAAAACTGGGTTTTGTGCATTGTTGGCAGTGCTGTCCTTCGTATGGGCTATTAAACGCAAGTCCCTAGTGGCTGTCCTAGTGGAAATTAAAGACACCAAGGTACTATTTTTCCCCCAGAGGGAGTGTGGGATAACATAGTTGTCTTAGCCAGAATTCCCTCTTTCAACAGACACCAATTCCAAGGTCTAGGGCTGGGCATAAGCTGTTTCTGAAGTTATAATGACGTCTGTGTTTGGCTGCACAATCACTGCAGTATCAGTATCTAACTCATACCTTTGCAAAGTGAATCCCTTGGGTATGAAAGGTGCTCTATAAACCCAAGTTCTATTCTTTTCTAGCTGTATGTCCTCTCATTTGCAGGGTGGGTGCCAGAACCTCTCTGCTTTGCTCAACTTTTCTCTCAGAAGGGCAGCACATGAGCAGAACTTTTTCTACCCCTATTAGCATGTGTAATGTTATATATGAAAGACATGGTGGGTGAGGTAATATCTTTTATTGGATGGTGAAAGAAGCAAGCTTGGACAGACGTTGGTCCAATAAAAGATGTGATCTCACCCACCGTTTCTCTCTCATGTAATGTTTCAGACAGTTTTACCTTTTTACTGCATACAGCAATTTCCCATGAATCTATTCCTAATGAGTTGGACATGAACATGGGTGGGCATCTGCTCATGATGAATCACCTTCATTCACTGGCCTCAGTGACGGCATCAGCCTAGCCCATGGATTAGGGTTTGTTCATTCTCTGCAATATTACCAGAGTGTGCACAGGACAATGTGGCCATTTTTATGTCTTATAACATATTTTTGAAAATACCTGTATTTGAGTAAAAATCAGACAATTATAGAAAAAACGAAACACTGGGGGCGCAGATTCTCTGCTTTACACCCACTGGGGACTTCCCTAGGGAGAGGGGAATTCTCAGCAGGCAAGACCCAGCTGCTTTCTGTACGTACCACAGGAGTAGAGTGAGCCAGAGAATTTGGCCCTGAATATGTGGAGTCTGAAGGATTCCCCCCAAGGTTATAAATGTGACATTTTTATAGGTGCCATACTTAAGAGGTTGTGTTGAGATTTGCATTTATAGTAAGATAGCAAAGATTAATTACTTTGCTAAGGTATTCTGTGTGTATCTATATGTATATATTGTACATACCTGTAGTATACATGGTGTGTACACAGATATGATATGATTATAAAGTCTGCATGTGTCTAAAGTTGCCAAAGAATTAATATTATTATAAAGCAGAACTCTCCCATCAGATTGTAACATTTTTAAGTCTTTGTAAACTACAGACATATTGCATATACAGATATAGATTAGAGCTGGACCCATAATGCAGAGTTTTAAGCCAGTCCTGCATGAGAACTTTCTAGAACTTCTATAATTTCTCCCTTGGAAACAACTATTTGCCTAGCAGACTGGAAAGTACCAGGGTTCTAAAGGTCAGAGTAGCTCAAACTGAGTCCTTAAAATCTTGACACTTCATTTCAGCTCTTGAGGCTTTGAATTAGGTTTGCTCACTGGTCTGAGCTGTGAGTGGAGCTAAATTTCTCTGTTCAATTATTTATAATAATAATAATTAATAATAACTCCTAAAGTGTATGTAGCACTGTTTTACTTACATGCAAGGCCCTGATCCAAAGCCTTTTGGCATCAATAGGAGCAGGATCTAGCCTCAACTGATTAATTCTCACAGCATCCTTATGCACTCCCATTTTACAGCTGGGGCAGCTGAGCAGAGTGATTAAATGACTTTTCCACCAAGGAAGTGGGGAACAAACTGGGATTATAACACACAAGTTCCTGAATCCTAGCAAGGAGGATCTAAGGAGATCATTAGAATTTCTCTCTCTGGCACTAAGTGTTAATAGTCACCTGTTTCACATGGTGGTTGTGCACATGATCCTTGTACAAACTTGCTAACGTACCTGTCTATTTCTGACAGCAGTGCACAGTGTATAACTTTGGGCTTTCCTTTGTCTGGTTGGCTGGGTTTTACTTGGAGATTTCCTGTGCTATAAATGGCATGTTAATCCTCCCCGGAATAAAAATCAGTGCCTGAGCCACTGCAGCCCTTTTCTGTCAAGTTGAAGCACTCCTAACGCGATCAGAAAATATGTTGTCATAACTTCTTAAAGGTTCATGCTTCATATCTTTCTCTGATATATAAAGTCAATTTGCAAATGGGTTTACCATTTAAGAAGCACTTGACAGATTAAGGCCTGGAAAGCATTGTATATTTTTAATAGAGTTTTCTACATTAATGCCTCTCATTCCTATGCTATTCCTCCACCAATAGTCATTTGTTGCATCATCTCAGCTGCTGCATTCATCCTCGTTTAATAATCTTCAGGGCTTTCCTTTGATGTAGGCAGGATGCCATCAAAATGTGTTTGAGGTAGCAAAGATGAAGGTCTCTCACAAAAATAATGGTGAGGAATATTTTAAACAATTTTGGCATCATTACTAGGATCTATGCAGGACGTTACACCCTTAGCTATGGTTTAACTATGTCCCGCCCTCAGCTTATAAAACTAATGAACCAAACTAAGAATCACATTCCTCATCTTATGTGTCTTCCACTTCCATTATTATACCAGTATGGACACACTGTAAAAATGGGAGTTAAGCTTCTTTTCTTCTTGCATCTGAAGAAGTGAGGTTCTTACCCACGAAAGCTTATGCTCCCAATACTTCTGTTAGTCTTAAAGGTGCCACAGGACCCTCTGTTGCTTTTTCTATTAGTGTGGCTTTAGTACAATCTAGACAGAATCCTGGAGTCTGTTCACTGTTTTGAGACGAGGAATACATAGGAGGGCTAAGTCTAAATCATGTAATGTTGGTGGCTTGTTAAGTGACAGCACATTTTATTTGCTGCTCTGGTAGCCTAGGTTGGTAGTTCTACTTTGATATCAGGCAAGCAGGAAGGCCGCTGATGATTGATGTAAGTACCTGTTACGGAAAACAAATTCTTTACTCTGCAACAAATAGTACTTTTCAACAAGGGCTCAGTCTCAACACTATGCACCCATGAATGAAGCTTCCGAATACCCTTGTGAGGTAAATTAGTAAAACCTGTATAGATAGGTGAAGTGAGGAAGAGAGAGGTTCAGTGATTTGGCTGCCACAGAGCAGATCCCAAAAATGAATCCACAAAAAATTCTGGCCATGATGAAACTTGCTGAAATTTTTTGAATTAAACATTTTTTTGGTCAAAACATTGACTCTCTTTGAAATGAAGTATTTTTGGAAATGGTTAGAGAAATTTTTCATTAACCAAAAACCTGGTGTCCAGTAAATAAATAATTTCAATAACCATTTTTATTTTAAAATATGATTAAAATATTATTCAAAGTTTTGCAAAAATAATAAAACAATTTTCAATCCTACAAAAAGAAAACAACTTCAGCATTTTTTGCAAACATTATTTTCCTGACTCTAATGGAGATCTAAAATAATCATGTGATGCTTAGAGAGGCTTTCACCCAAGGATTTCAAAGCACTTTGTAAGCTTTATAATGGTAAAATCCTGGAATCCTTATTCAGATTTTAGTCAGTTAAACTTCCCTTAAAGCATATGAGAATTTTCCTGAGTAAAAACTAAGTAAAATTGAATATGGACCACAGGTCTCTGCCATAATTAAATAAGCCTCACAAAACTATTTGATGACATATGACAGTATTGCCATAGATATAGATTGAGGAAAAGAAAGATTAACTGATTTGACCACTCTCAAAAATAGAAATAGAATCCAGTAGTTCTAGCTCCCAGTCTTCTGCTCTGACCAGTAGACAACACTCTTTCCTTACTTGGGTTCTGATTCAGCAAAGCCCTTAAGTATTTTATTAACATATGCTTAAACATATTAAGCAGATAGCATGTGCTTAAATCACATTGAATCCAGTGGCTTGTAGCTCAGCATATACTTAAGTGCTTTTCTGGATGGGGATGGACTTAAACAAGTGCTTAAAAGTAAACATATATTTATGTGCTTTGTTTAACTAGGCCCTTCAAGCAGCCAGCTAGGTTTGTTTCTGGAAAAGGTGAGGATAGAGGAAATAATGTGAAAGAAGAAACTGGGATTAAGATAAACTTAAATGGAAGGGAGGAAGGTCAGATATGTTTGAAGAAAGAAACCGAAAATAAATTTTGGGAAGCACATAGTTTTCTGGTTATTTCAACAGTGGGACTGACTTTTCTGTCATGTGCACAGGTGTAAATCGGGGTAACTCCATTGAAGAATCAAAGAGGAATTGAGTCACTGAGGGAAGAATCAGGCCCTCTCTGTGTGCTAGTAAAACTAGTAAAAGAGTGAAATGAAAAAGAGTCATCAGGTGACACATGTAATTCCTGGTCATTTTATCATCGATTTAATTGGTTTATATATGTGTCATTCAGATTTAAATGTCTCACAAGTAAAAAGACTTGAAACGCCATTGATCATAGTCTGGTAATGACTGCTAGTATTGTGCTAATCATGCCAAGAGTAATTTGAATGTTTTATGTAGTGAACTCAAAAAGCAGTGGAATGGCACTTGAACCCTCATTGGTTAGCTTTCAGTAGTTTTCACTTCAGGGGAGTGAGAGAATATTGTTTAGCCTCAAACTCTCGCAATGTTTTATTTAGATTCAAATTTCTATAATTAAATGATGAGCTACATTTATAGCAAACAGTGTCTGAATTATTCCTGTTGTTGTTACAATAATTTAGTATTATAAATAATGTCTGTAAGTGTTAGAAAATGGAAATAGTGAGCAGCTTAGTCCTCTCCATAAAAAGGTAAAAGGTATTTTAACTTAGTAAGTTTTTAGTAACGATTTACTTAACCAATAATGTGAAAGAAAATTGATCTTTTGTTCTCCAACAAACTGCAAGAATGTCAGCCCAATGAGTCAAAACAGAGTATTTCTTTAAAGGGTGTTACAGCAGGACCTCCTGATCACAGCAGACTATTGTAAGAAGAAGAAAAAGAAAGCATTGTGGAGTCAGGACAGAGAAGCACGGAAAGAAATAAACATTTAGAAAAGTGTCTCTTTAATTTTTTGTGTTGCTTGTACATCAGCATATTTATCATTACCCTATCCATAATTGGTAGCACTAGTTCACACAGTGTATGTTGTGGAATATACATATTCATTGTGCTGCTTCTTCTGCTTGTATAAAGTCAGTGACTGTTATAGAACTTGAAAGCTTATTGATGTCTTAAGGAAAGGGGAAGAGGAAGCAGTTTAAAATAACCTTGGAGAAGCACATGATTTGCTAGTCATTTCAACATCTGTACTGCTAGAACATTTCTGTAATTGCAAAACCTTTGCTAAGGTTTATATTTTCCAAGGTTAGCCTTCAGAAAAATTCATCTTCTGGCTTTAGTCAACTGTTATCAGCATTTATAGCTTCAAGATCAAAATACTTTGAGAGATTTCAGACATATTCTCTGTGGATTTTTGAGAACATCAAAGGTCACTTCCTGGTAGCAGTGGCATTTCTTGTTTATATGTTTATAATATCTATATCTGTTATCTTTCCTTTAAATTTATATATTTGTAATATCTATATCTGTTATTGTCCTGCCCAGACACAGAGCTCAGTCCCCCAGAAATACTTATAATCATGTACTTTTCATGGCATACATTTCCATAAATAAATAAATAAATATATTGCTGGGAGTCCATCTTTGTATCTGGGCAGAGCAAGTCTTTTCAGCCTTACAAACAAAAATATCCCAGATGTTGAAGAGATAGTGTTCCAGCAGCTGTCTTTCATAATATGCACTTTATACCATTGGCCAACAAACCATGACTCCAAACTTTGAAATGATGAGTACGCGTATCACACTATTCTCGTGTATCACGCTGTATCTTCTTGCTGCTAAATTGAGAGATGAGCACATTCTTCAATAAAGTTAGATGTTTTTTTGTGTAATTGGATATTGTCTGAGTAGGAGGAGACCCTGCTTCTAGAAGAACAGATTTTCATTTCATCTCTCACATGCTGTCCATCTGGCAACACTAATTTGTTGAAAGTATCACATGACAATATCTCTTTGTCTCTAACTCTCTGCTCAGGTACTCTTTCCAGAGCTTGCCTAAATACAAATCTAGCAAGAACAGGAACAACATATCAGTCATATTGCCTTATTTGAACTTTCCTTTTGGGTGGTCTGGATGTGAACTATATCAGTGTTTCCCAATGACCGGTGTGTGGACTGGCACCAGTCCCTGAGATCTCCCTGACACAGTTTAGGAAGGCAGCAAGCCAGTTCCTGGTATCAAAAAGACTGAGAAACACTGAATTATATGACCTAACATATAGTGCTGTGATGTGGACATCATCTTCATCAAACTTCCCATAAGAGATCTTACTGTTTTTCTGTAGGATTTTATTATACATTTGTGATATATCTATGAAATGAATACCTCGTTAGCATATTCCTAGTCCTCTTTAAAGAAAGAATCCATAGTGGGTGGCTTTCCAAAATCAAAACAAAACATGTTGTTCTTCTGGAATGACACAGGCTGATACAGCCTAAAACAGGGGTCCCCAACACGGTGCCCGTGGGCGCCATGGCACCTGCCGGGGCGTCTAAGTGCGCTCACGTACTGGCCGGCGGACGAGCATCTGCTGAAATGCCGCCGAATTTCGGCGGCGACACCTCTGGATGACGCCACTTGTCAGTGGCATTTTGGTGAATGCTCGTCCACCGCCACGGTCCTCCATGACTCATCGTCTGCGCCCGCCAGATGAAAAAGGTTGGGGACCACTGGCCTAAAATGTCTTTTTCACCATCTTAATGTAGACAGAGGTTTTTTTAATAACTGTGGTAACTTCTTTAGTCTTTCTTCTTGTGTTGAATAATGATGATAAATGTAAGATCAGTTTTCTTGGTCTTACTCATACTTCCAGTGTGGATAACAGATCCTGGAAATGTATTCAGATATAAATGGCTACATATGATTTTATGCATTTGGGTTTGATTTCATCATATCTGGGACATCTGCCAGTCTTTAGGCTCTAGACTGAAACTACAATTTTGCTCTTTTATGAGATGATACAATTTATTATCAAAGATTAAAGTCAGTTCACTGCCTCTTGTAATGCGCATGTTCCCAGCACTGCCTCACCTGATGACAGGGTGAGATATCTGTAAGCAACCACTGACAACCACAGTCCTGGTTTTTTTTGTTTCTCTCTCCCCCCACCCTTTTCATGTCTGCTGCTCTGCTCCACTGGGCCAGTGTCATTTGTTTACTATCTTCATCAGTTGACTGTTGGGCTGCTAGACAATAGGCTGTTTCCTGATTTAATTAACTAATCATAAATAGTTAGCATTTGTTTGTCAGCATTTGTCCATCATCAGTGTGGAATCGTTCATGTGAAGTCTCCCAGAACTCAATCCTTGATTGTTCTGGGTTTATCTTATCACTGGAGGATCTTATGCACTACCATGCTTATTTCCATATAATTGCTGATAATATACAGTTTTTATATTTAAATCATTTCTAGTTTTTCTGAAATGGCATCAGAGATACTCGTTTGCTTAGAATCTAAAGTTTGGGTGAGCCTGAATTTTCTTCTATTACTTCTCTGAATGATGACTGTTTCAAGGGGTGACTCCAGAGCACAGCAAGATTTATGTCAGAACATTAGTTTTAATGAACCATTTATCCCATTTATTACAGTAGTAAAAAGGCTTGGAACTTAATATACAATAGATCTGATCCAACTCCCATTCAAATCAATGGAGAAACTCCCATTGACTTACATCCACTCATATCTGAGCAGGTTTAATCAATTCTGACAGACAGATTTGGGTATTCTGTTTGGCTCTTCCTGGGAGAGCTAACTCTAGATGTCAGCATCTTTAGAATATTGCATCTTTTGCCCTCTTTTGTATTTTGCTGTTGTCTAGGTGCACGTTCCAGAAGAGATGTGGGCCAAAGCAGAACATGAGGCAGAATTTTTATGCCCTCAATCTGGCAATCCTCCAGACTTACCAAGAATCTGTTCTGCTAGACCCATGGTAGGGCACTCCAGGACAGGGCTGTAAGTAGACCAGACCAGACAATGAGCTTTATGTGTGCCATAAACACAAATTATTCCTGATTCTGGCAGGAATAATCTGCGTGGAGGAAGTGGAGTAGCCCAGAGCTAGACAGGGTATTGGCACTTATTATCACTTCTTTTGTGTTTCTGTGGAGGTACTTTGCATCCAGTTTGTTGCAGTGCAAGGATTTGGTCCATTGTTTTAAAATATCTGATATATGATTGTGAAGCATCCAGGAGAGTCTTGTGATGATGGGCATTACATGTCATTTATTGTTTGAGTTGCCTACCTTTTCTGAGTGTACTTATGAGCATTTCATATTTGAGTCTGGATTTTGGCTTTGTAGCACTTATGCTAATAGTTTCTTTATCGATGTGACCAATTGTCTCTCCCCATCTCCTGTGCCACCCACTGCAAAACAAAGCATTTCTGGGTGGAAGCAGGAACTTGCACATTCTCCCTTGATTTCAATGAGAAACACCCTGGAACAATTGATGTTCTAGCAGTCAGCACAGTATTGTGGGGTGTCACAATGAACACTTGCGCTTTGATCTCCCAGCAAGACACTTAATTGTTCTGCAGAAAGACTTTTTGAAAATTGTTTCTGTAGAAAAATCTCTTATCAGCTTTAGAAGTCAGAAAGTAAAGCATAACAGCCACACGAATCACTTTCTAAACATGTCAGTTCTTTCGAACCCATCTTGAGAGGTTTCCTCTACACTATAAAGCCCATCTACATCAGCCTTATGTGTGTTTCTCCCACTACTTATGACAGCTGTGGACTGGCTTGATTCAAATGTGAAAGAAGCATCAAATAGACTAGCTCTGTCCATTAGTGCTTGTTTCCATTCAGTCCATCTCAGCTATGTCTCATTGGGTCTTTGACCTTAATTATTAGTCCTGTTCTTCTTCAGGCATAACATATTCCTTCCATCAATGTTCAAAATACATTATGCTTTAAATGCCCTATCATTACTTCCATGGTATATATTGTATAGAGAATGCAGTCTGTTTGGTATGTGTGGTGTGGCTGGTTGAATTGACTTGATTGACTGAAGAGTGAAGTCTATTTTTTTTAATTGGTGTAATTTGTTTTGTAATGTGTTTGTTTATTTTATTGTACGTGTGCTTAGAGTTTAACTGGATGCATTTAAAAAAAATAAATATAACGTGTACAAGATGGACTTAGGCACCAATCCTACAATGTTTGGTGTGCAAGGGGATAGTTGAGCCCACACAGAGGCCTGTTGGTTACATGTTACAGAATAAGGGCTCTCTCTGTGTGTGTGTATATATATATATATATATATATATATATATATATAAAAAAAATGGTGTTATCCAGCCAATTAGTCCATCTTAATCAGTGTCCCAGCTCTACACTCTTACAGGGAGATCCAGTGCCAAAGACCCCATTGACATCAGGATCTGACCACAAATATCCAAATAATAATCCAGTGCAGCAATTGTACACAATGGTAACAAGACATGTATCATATTGTGTATATCATATACAATCAGAACAGAAGGCAAGAAACACATGTGAGAGGCACGGTACGAGATTTCCCACTCACCACTAGTACACCTCCTGTCTAGGTCTGGGAAAGCAGCCTGAGGTGCCCCTTTCTGCTCACTCTGCAATAGTCTCTCTTTTGGCAACTTGGCCCCCTGGCTAGGTCACCATTTAGTCCTCCCCTTCCGGGGATACAAAGCCCAACAGGACAGTGTTCAGTCCCAACCTATGTTAAGTCAAAGGGGATCCTGGGCAGGTCCACAACACTGGGTTCTGGCCTAGGGACCGTATAACTGGCAGTCCAGGTCTGCTCCGTCCGCATCCCTGTTGTTGTTTCCCTGGGCTCCTTCCTACACAGCCTCTCTGCTTCCCATTGCTACTTTACCCCCTCCTAGTCTCGTGCTAGACTCCTTACTCCAGGACAGGATCTCAGGGCTTACTCTCCCCCTGGACTTCCTCTATGTCCCTAAGAACCTTCCTCATCCCAGGGAGTGACTGCAGCCTCCTTCCCCATAGCTCCTCTCTGCTTTTAGCCTCCGACCTTTATATATTATTTTTGTGGTGGTGATGCAAAAAAAAAAAAACCAACAACAACAAAACAAATTAGCGAAATGGACCCATTGTGTCCCTACGCCAAGGAGTTTATAATCTAAGACAATTATAATTATAAATGTATTAAGTACCAACTATTGCCACCTGCCCCTAACTTACTCCTTGGGTGATTTCTAATAACCAGTGCAGCAGTGGTGGGTCTGGAGGGAAGATCAGACATAACAAATACCAGCTCACATTTATATTGCACCCGTGTAGCAGAGCGTGGCAGGGCCCCCAAGGCTTCTGCCTCTGCTAGGTTCACAAAGTCACTCGGAGACCCTGGGTTTAGTAACCAGTGGTGCACTTTATTCTCAGGCTTGTTCCCACCACCGGTTCACTAAGTACAAGTAACCCTTCACCGTCTGCAGGAAGGGAGAGCTATCGCCCTGCTTCCATTCCCTGCCTTTTTCCTTTCCTCTTGCTCTCCCCTGACATCCTTCCCCTGAGGCTTTTATGCAACCCCAGGCTAATTAGGTAGCAGCTGTCTCCACCTCCCCAGTTAGGGCCAGGTTACCTCCAGCCCGCTCTAATTTGTTTCCCTAACGAGGAGTGGGTGTGACAGAGGGCTGAATCTGCAACCCTTTCCCCAACACCCTGTCACAGCCTGTTATTCAGTGGTCTCCAAATCTTAAACAGAGTGTGTGAAACTCATGACAGATGCTGACACGCTAGGATCATTTCATCTACTACCCAAATGCAGCCATATCTAGAATGGAAGCTGCCATTCTTTAAATACTAGAATAACACTACACTACAATTTAGGATGGGGAATGGAGAAATCTTTATTCCATCAAAACTACAGGACAGTGTAGATGGGCAGAATGTAATTAACCATTTGATTTTAGCTGCCACTAAGCCAGTGATAATTTTTCTCTGAAAAGTGCCAGATTTTAATAATAGGGCCTGGAATTTACATGTCATCAGAAAAACAACCTCCAGTAGCACTTTGCCCACTAACAGTGCAGGGGCATTAGTCCAGATTTGACTAAGAAGAAAGTGTGTAAACACTACTAGTTCTCTTATATGGACTTGTGACATATATCTGACTCCACTAACACTTATATAGAACTATTCAACTCTAAAGCCCTTTAATTCTCACAATACCCTTGTAAGGTGAATTAATAAGTGTTGTTATTGACATGGAAACTGAGGCATGGAAAGGTTGCTTGCCACATATTAAACCAGTCACAAGTTTAGGAAGCAGCAGTTTCTTGTGTAATGCTGACCCACACAGGGGCTTCGGCTGCAGGGATCAAACCTGGGACCTTTGGAGCTTAATGCATAAGCCTCTACTGCATGAGCTAAAAAGATACGTTTCTTAGGCAAGGCTATAGCAGGCTCAATAATCTTTAGGAGGGGGGCTAGCCACTACTACAGGGGGACAGAGTGCCACTCTGAGCAAGCAGGAGTTACGCTTGCTTCCACTAGTCAATGTTGTCTCTTTCAAGGCTTGAGTATACCACAGGTTGACACCATCTTTCTGCTTCTGGAAACTTTGTGAGCATTGAAGGAAGGAGACCATACATGGATGAGTTTTGTTCCTCACTAATAATGAGAAGTTCTGAGAAGCTGGAAGGAAATGGTTCATTTTGTGAAGATTAACAGCAGACTCCACAGGCAGCTGTTGGTGCATTTAGCTCCTGTCTGAGATTAGCACTCTGATGTCAGGAGAATTTAATTTCTGCTTCAAATGGTGCTGTGAAGTTGATCACTTCTTTTTGCAACTGCACACAGCAAGGAGTCCCTGAACTACCCACAGCAAATTTGAAAGTAACCAAAGACCAACTTTGCTATTATCTGCGAGGGTGATCCATGGGAAGCCATGCCCTCCTTAAATTGGGAGACCAAGACTTGTAAATTTATATGCTCATGTCTCAGCCATCAAGCTCAATTACATGTCTCTTTATTATAGAGACAGGGCGGGTGAGGTAATATCTTTTATTGGACCAGCTTCTCTTGGCAAGAGAGACAAGCTTTCGAGCTTACACAGAACTCTTCTTCAGAACAACGCTGCATGTCTCTTTACTGTAGGAAGGCTCTTATAATATTTTTGCCTGCCAAACTGAATAACCTATGTTAAGCCAAAGAGGATAAAAAGTAATCTGTTAATTAATCATGGTGATAATAGCACTGTTGGAGCTGTTACACTAAGGACCATCTAGCATTTTCATTATAAAACTTCCTTTCCAGAGATTTATAACTTGCTATGACTATTTAATATTGATATGACACTAGCACCCTGAAGCCCAAATCAAGACCCATTGTGCTAGGCACTGTACATCCAAAAAAATTGTCCTTGATTCAGAGTTTACTTTTTAACAAGAAAAATGACCAAGGAAGGGTAGGATAGGTAACTTAAAACTGGTGTATGGACATATCAACCCTCGTGGTGAGAAATCTGGGAGACGGTGGTGACAGAGAGCCCAGGAAAGGCTGAGAATTTAGCTTCAGAGAAGTTAACCTTGCCAGTACTAACAACCCTACACATGAGCATTCAAAAATCATGGGTCAGGCCCCAAGAAATCATGAGATTTGCAAAAACACAATTTGGTTGGGTTTTTTTTGTGTTTGTTTTTTTGCCGTCTGGTTTTTAAGCCTTAGCTTGCACTCGGGTCCCATTTTTGAGCTTTTCTTCACAACCTGGGCCTAGAAACTTCTTTTTTTCCCTCCCTTTTTAATGAAATCTGAGACTCACATGATTCCAGGAGCTGGGACTTTAAGAAAAACACCAAATATCCTGAGACTATTGATAAAACCATGAGAGTTGCCAACAGTGCCTCCCAGATTTTCCAGCTAGGTCTCCCCTTGGGACTAAGATTTGGGAAGGCAAAGGGTGTGGCCTTTAATCCTCACAGATCCTGAGAATCCACAAAAAAAGGGAAGTTCCAGTCCTGCTGAGGTCTAGCTCCTCTATGCTGCTCTCTTGGGTCCTTCCCCATCAGCATAGCTTTTCCAATTATAATCCCACTGGCCACATATTCCATACCTGTGTTAGGAACCTCTTTCTGAGGCAGGCACAGTCGAGAGCATAATTTGATGCAGTACTAATAAAGGTGTGAGTATCAATTCACTCAGATATGCACTGCCCCGATAAAGACATATCTTTATATGAAAACATAATGGGCCAATTCCTGTTCTTGCTGACATCACTGGGAGTTTGCCATTGAATTGAAGGGCAGCAGAAATGAGCTCAAGGTCTAAGCAGGAAAATTCTCTCCCTGGCTTCAGGTGTATGCTGGGCTGTCATTGACTTCATTAGAAGGCGCCTACACCCATATCTGACAGCAGAATTTGGCCTAAAACATTTATAACTTTCCAGTACAAGAAGTTTCATAGTGATGGGTGCCAGTACATGTAGAGTAGGGACATATGTCCAACTACAGCCTCTAAGGGTACATCTACACTACAGGGGGGAGTCGATTTAAGATACGCAAATTCAGCTACGTGAATAGCGTAGCTGAATTCGGCATATCGCAGCTGACTTACCCCGTTGTGAGGACGGCGGCAAAATCGACTTCTGCGGCTTTCTGTCGGCGGCGCTTACTACCACCTCCGCTTGTGGAGTAAGAGCGCCGATTCGGGGATCGATTGTCGCGTCCCAACGGGACGCGATAAATCGATCTCCGAGAGGTCGATTTCTACACGCCGATTCAGGCGGGTAGTATAGACCTAGCCCTAATCTGTGCCTTTGATTGCTATTTTATATGCACATAATAGATGGTGCCTATATAAATAGCACAGAATCTGTGTGTACAAATGATATTTTCACTTGCAAATGAGCTAGCTAGATGCCATTTGTACACATAAATTATATTCTGTGGGAGGCATAAATGATTTACAGGTGCAGAAATGAGCAACCAAGCCAAGTCCCCTTTAAAAAATGTGGCCCAGAGGCTATGAACTACAGTATTAGTGTAAAATCAAGTTTTAGTGAATACAGTGATTATATATCACAGTTTAGCCTCTTAAAAGCATTGACATACGTAAGCAAACATATCTGAAAAATAGAAATGCACTGGAGAGCATAAGACATATGGCTGTTGACTGGAAACAATTACCTTTGATAATAAATAATTCAAGTTGTTTTCCATGTGCAAGCAAATAGATCTATGGATTTTTTTCTTTTTCTGGAATAAATGGCAACAGCTAGCTAGCTTATGTATTCATGTTATCTGTGTACTGTTATGTATTGATTTGTTAAGGTATTTAACCACATTAATCTTACTGGTTTCCCCTGAGAATCTCAAATTCTTTTAAACCATTGTTATTTTGTTCTGATCTGAATCTGTGCTGTTACACTGGGAATGAATTTGACCCACCATGTTATTTAGTGCAGTGCTTAAAGACGGTGGTTCCTAATCTCTGGTATTCATACTAACACTGGAACTTTTGTGACTGCTGCACTGTGATCCCCCTCCAACTTTAGGTCCTGATCGTGCAAAGAAATGCACAAGCACAAACCCTTACTCCAGCAAGCAATCTCACTAGCCTCAAAGGGTATTTGCAGGGAGTAAGGGAGTCTGTGTGCTGCTCACTGCCTGTGAGCTGCTGTTGCAGCTCACCTATTTGATATAATTTAAATTTACCCTAGTGCCGGGTGCCCATACAAGACCTATCTGCCACTTACACCTTTCTGACTCTCTCCGCAGAGGCAAATTTCTGTGCCATGCAAGGAAGCCCTGTGTGGCCTTGCCCAATTCTTCCCCACCATTTCCCCCATGTGCAGCAGAAATGCACTAGTTCTTCTGCCAAGGGCCCCCTGACCTCACAGGGGAGGAGGCAGGATTGGCCCTATAGTAAAGTCAGATCCAGTGAAGTTGAGCTTCAAGCACTTTATTAGAAGAAGAGTTGGGGGGCTGGAGCACATGACTTATGAGGAGCGGCTGAGGGAACTGGGCTTGTTTAGTCTGCAGAGTGAGGGGGGATTTGATAGCAGCCTTCAACTACTTGAAGGGGGTTCCAAAGAGGATGGAGCTCGGCTGTTCTCAGTGGTGGCAGATGACTGAACAAGGAGCATTGGTCTCAAGTTGCAGTGGTGGAGGTCTAGGTTGGATATTAGGAAACACTATTTCACTAGGAGGATGGTGAAGCACTGGAATGGGTTACTTAGGGAGGTTCTGGAATCTCCATCCTTAAAGGTTTTTAAGGCTTGGCTTGACAAAGCCCTGGCTGGAATGATTTAGTTGGTGTTGGTCCTGCTTTGAGCAGGGGGTTGGACTAGATGACCTCCTGAGGTCTCTTCCAACCCTAATTTTCTATGATTCTATGGGGCTATGAATCAGTGTTCCCCCATCTGGTAGTGAAAGGCACTTAAGTCTCTCTCTAGGTGAGTTATCTTGTCTGTCTCATTTGAACTGCTTTTTGAGGAGAAAAGACTCCTGGAATTTAGTTTCTTGTGGCCAGATTCTGAAAGTGTATAAATGATGGCCTAGATTACACATTGGTGTTAAGAAATGCAGTTCTTGGGTGGGGAATGAGAGGACATCGGATTTTTCTAGCAATCTATTTATGTCCTCCTCGTTATGGTTGTAGCACTCATTCACTCCAGCTTCCTTCACCCTTCAACTTATTTACTGTGTTTCAACTCTGCTGTAAATTGGCATAAACAATGTATTATGCTGAGGAGTCAGGAGAGTGGGATCAAAACTGGGAAACTAACTATTAGAAAGATGTAAAGATATAAAATAATGTACTGAGACCTCCTTTATCTCAGAGCTTATTTCTTCCTTTTGTTGGTTGCTTTTCCTGCCATCGGTCCTGTTGTTCTACCTTTTGCCATATAACTCACACCAGCTAACATTTACACAGACTTACCAGTGTTTGACTTACATCACCTCTAAATTTGACAGAGGATAATTTTCATGTTTTTTCACCTTGTAATTTGGTCTTCTGCAGCATGGCATTACATTCAAATGTGTTGAGGGGGAAAAGAATCTAACATGATTGGTTAGTAAACTGGCTAGAGGGCTACATCCGCCTCTGGTGTAAACTGCCATAGTTCCGTTGGCTTCACCACCATTGACTACACCCGTTTACATCAGCTGATGATCTGGCCTAAATTTTTTAAAGGCAAGGAAACATGCAAAGTATTCTTTTATAATTAAGCCTGAGTTCTGATTCTGGTGACTTGCAGCACAGCTGATGGTCAGAGTTTGGAGGGTCAAAAATGTTTGTGCAGCGACTTGTCATGAAGAAAATAATCTGAATAAGGGAAGAGACTGTTGGTGCATAAAGGATTGTAAATAAGCATGTAAGCTTGGTTTTAATGTTTTTAGCACTCCCTCTAGTGGGTGGTTGTGTAACATAATACAGTAACTCCTCACTTAACATTGTAGTTATGTTCCTGAAAAATGCGACTTTAAGGTAAACGATGTTAAGCGAATCCAATTTCCCCATAAGAATTAATGTAGATGAGGGGGTTAGGTTCCAGGGAAATTTTTTTCACCAGACAAAAGACTATATTATATATATATATATATACACACACACACACACACACAGAGTATAAGTTTTAAACAAACAATTTAATAGTGGTACACAGTGATGAGGATTGTGAAGCTTGGTGGAGCTGGAGGAGTCAGAGGGTGGGATATTTCCCTTACTGCTAAATGATGAACTAGCAATTGGCTGAGCCCTCAAGGGTTAACTCTCTCACTCTACAAGGCAGCAGGAATGGAGGGAGATATGCGCATTTCTCCTTTAAGTACACTGCCTTGTTAATTAGATCAGCTTGCTGACACTGCAGCTGCTGTAAGCTCCCTCTGTCCTGAGCCCTGGTGTGTCCCCCTTGCTCTATGGAAGATGGAGTAAGCGGGGTGCAGGAGCAGGGGGGAGGGGGACACCCTGACATTAGCCCCCCTCTTCCTTCCCTCCCCCTGCACAGCAAGCAGGAGTCTTGGGGAGCAGCTCCAAGGCAGAGGGCAGGAGCAGCACATGGCAGTGGGGGGAGGGACAGCTGCAATTGCTAGGCTGCTGGGCAGCTGCTGCACAGGGAATTTAGGGGAGCAGGGAGCTGATAGGGGGGCTGCCGCTCCACCCTGGTTCCCAGCCCCTACCAGCTAGCTGCAACGGGCTGCTCTTCCTGCAAGCAGTGGACAAAGCAGGCGGCTGCCAAACAACGTTAGAAGGGAGCATTACACAACTTTAAACGAGCATGTTCCCTAATTGATCAGCAACATAACAACGAAATAATGTTAACCGGGATGACATTAAGTGCGGAGTTACTGTACACTGTGATTCCTTTGCAGGTTTGTGGAGAGAAACAGCGCTTTGAGAAGCTGATGGAACACTTCCGAAATGAAGACAACAATATAGACTTTATGGTAAGTCTTAAACTTATTGTCATTAGTAAACTTAAACTTTCCTTTTTGCTATGTCCCTTCCTGTTCCCCGATACTCCTTTGAGATTTACATACATTTTTTCTGTTAATTATGTATTGAATATCTTCAAACGTACATAGCTTCCATTCTTTACTTTGCTCAAATTTTGCTATTGATACTCTCAGGATGTGTTATTATTAGCTACTGTACTTACGGGCTATATGTGTGGACCACTCAATAGAGCATCAGTCTGGGACTTGGAAACCGGTATTCTAGACCCAGCTACACCAGTGATGTGCTGTGAGGCTCCCTGCGCCTGTGTCTCCCCTTCTGTCCTTTATCTGTCTTGTCTGTTCAGATTGTAAACTCTTACGGGAGGGACAGTCACTTACCATGTGTATAGTGTTTATCATGGTGCGGCCCTGATCACAGATGGGGCCTTTAGATGCCATATATTTAACAATAAAGCTGGCAATCAGTAAGAAGGGCCATCTACATGTCAAAAATGAAGTTTGCTACAGTGTGCTCCCTTTTATCCAGTTTAATGTCTACCTTTGGGCCCATAGTCAGTTGCCAATATGGCCCTTGGTAACAGAAAATGTGGGCACTTTTGATGTCGTGGAAAGGCTTTTGTAAAACTGTCTGATACTATAATATCACAGTATGTGATCATTGGCAGGCACAATTGGAGGACTTGTTTGTAGTACTGTGCACTCTAACTGGGTGGGAGAATAGTAAATATCTGAAATATCAAGATGTGCATAGTGTACAGATGCCAACATCCTCAAACACCCTTCACATCACATCATATGACAGGGAAGTATGACCAAGACTCATTGCAGCTGATGTCCTTCCTTATCTGTAGATAAATATAACACTAGTTTTTACCACTATTGGTTCCTCAATTTGCTTGTGCATTTTCACAGACTCCACTTCCCCTGAAACAGGGAAGGAAATAGAAACATAGCAGAAGAGTACATTGGCACGCATACACACCAAACTCCAGATCTTGCATTGCAAACTCTGATTAATCATGACATGATGAATGAGTTTAAATGGTGACCATAAGGAATTTGTTATGAATTGAGCCTTAACGTAGGTCTGAAAAATGTACCGTAAGTCAATTTTAGTATTTCCTAAAGGTGTCAGCTTGAAAGCCCTGGAATCAAAGCCCTCTATTTATTCACAGAACAGACACAACCCAGGCTTCACCATTGCAAGTTTCAGAATGCTGCCCATGCCGATATGTCTCAAATTTGACCACCTCTTGGGGTGAGAGGATGGTTCCGTCTCTGTGCCCATTCAAGCATTGGCCTTTCTGCTAAGACTTCCAACAAGGAGGGCACTTACTGCCAGTTGTGTTGATGGGTTTTGTAGTGTGAACTTCTGTCCATTAGGAATTAGATTAAGACCACCATGACGTTTCACGTAGGTTTTCAACTGCAGTCCCATGGCAATGATTTTCAGCCCCTGCAAACTTGGGCCAAACTCAAACCCATGATGGAGAAGTAAAAACAAAATGTCTAAATACCAATCCAATAAACCATCTGCTTCTTTTGATATTTGAGCTCTTAAAAAACAACAGAACATGACACCCAATAAAGAATGTTTAAACTGCGGTCTTTGGGCTTGTCCAGTAAACAAAATTCTGTGGCTACTTTCTCATGTTGAAACAAAAGCTTTACAAAATCTAAAATAACTATACTAAGCTTATTGAACTCCATCCAATCTTGTTCTTGCTCTTTGTTAGTAGTATTGCAGCGGCACCTGGAGCTCCAGGGTGGGACCAGAGCTCCATTGTGGTAGGCACCATATAGATTAAGTATCCTCAAACTTTGTCGCATTTTTGGCTTCAACTCAATAGAAAGCTTTGTCTTACGGAGATTCACAAAGGCAATATCCCTACCTGTTCGTGATCATATAATATCCCTGTAAACGACTCCAGCAATTGCTTACATGGAAAAGTAATATGTGGGTAGTATTCAGTGTATTTTTAGCCTCTTTTACTGCAATTTAGCAGCTGGAAACAAGAAGACAGAACCATGTGGTCAGCCAGCTCTCCACAGGCCACCAGGAAGTATCCAACTATATTGAAAAACTAACCTTTACTTACATATATCCAGGCTTAGCAGAATTCAATTTTTATTTTTTCATAATTTCAACAGGTAATATCAATGTTTATTTTTAAGCATTTTTTAAAGATTTTTATAACTTGAAATTTTTACAGTTGTGCAAATTTATGGGCTTTAAGGATTTTTTCAGTTTTTATTGATTTAAAATTTCACAGTTGCAGGAAGATACGGGATGGTGAGACAATGGAGGGGTCAGATGATAATTATTTAATGACAGTAGATTTTGAGATTCAAAAAGTTAAAGCTATATAACTATTAAAACACAAATTGTCAATGTCACATGTCAAAATATACAAAGTAAATACCCTTATCAAATGCTAATAATTTCTCAAGCAGCATTTTTCTTACTTTGCCTATCTGTAAATTTAAATTATTATCAATGGAATTTGTTCTATTTGTTTGTGAGTGCATAGTGAAATTGTTTGTGAGAGTATGGTGGGATTTACCAATAATAATCAAATCCTTCCAAGCCTACACTTATTAAATACCTGCTCTAAGGGTAGAGTGTGTCTTTTCTATGTTATGTTAGATGCTGTATATAGTTATGGCCCTATGTAACTGAGTATGCATTATGGACCAAATCATGAAGTTCTTATTTAGGTCCTGTTGATGCCTACCTATCCTTCCTTGCACCATCCCAATGTGCTCTCTGAAAGTGGGGCCAGTTGTCTCTGGGTACTGACAGGGCATATTATGTGAATGCTGATCCATGCCCCCCCCCCGAGTAAAGGGCCTTATTGACTCATTGAATTTTTAGAGCTCATCATTGAAGTCAATGTTGAAATCTGATTTGAAATGGAACAACATGTCTCTGAGTAAGGATTGTCAAGAGCTGGCCCATTACTAATAAAATCTGTGTCCTTGGGTTGCTTCCATCTACTTTTTCTAAGTGATTAAATACTTGACAGGCCTGCAGCAGAAAGACAGAAAATTAATGACAAATGGTTTGACAGATTGGATCCTTTTGTCACCATCTGGTTCTGACTATATCCACTTGCTGTTAAAAACAACCTATGACAAATATGCTTCAGGGTTATGGGGGAAAGCTAGACCATAAAGAGAGAGCCAATGTGGAGAGTTCTTCCATGTTGGATTGATGAACCACCTATATTGTGTGAGCATTTGGGTTTGTAACATCTGCCAAAGTCAGTTATGGCAGGATGATAAAAAATTATGCCAAAAAATCAGGACTCCGGGAGGCATTGTTAAAACTTGAGTAATAATTCAAGTTATAGCTGAACATAAAGATATTTCTGCAGCTACTTGACTTCAGCTTGATGTCAACTGGAGAAGATAACAAAAAGGATTTTCTGTTAACTATATCCTGACATGGGGGTGGAGGTAAATAAGAGGGCGTTAATGTGAAAAGAGGAAAGAGTAACTAAAAAGAAGTGTTTTAGAGAGGGTTGTTACTGTTGTCAGTAACTCATTACTGTTTAATTTTAAAAATAATTCTTACATTCAATTACTTTGATCTAGTAAACTCTTTACTCATGTGTATAAATGTTTGCAGGATTAGGGCCTGAGAAAGGACCTCAGGATTTGCCCCATTGTTGCAAGAATTTATTAAGCAAAATAAGAGAGTGTAACAGATCATTTTAAAATTAGAGGATTTGGCCCTCTGTTAAATTACCCTCCAGTGTGCCATTGCTCAGCAGTTTAGGACCAGTAGTAGTACTAGGAAAAAAGAGTTCTTGATTATGGAAGAATATATTGTACTATAAAGATTCACATAATGAAGTTAGTTTTCTAGCCATGTTAAGGGAGTGCTTTCCAATTAGAAATGGGTCCACTGTCCCCCTCTCCTGTACACACATGCCTCCCCCCCACACCGCCCTCTGCACACACCTCCCAAATGCAAAGGGTCTTTGAATCAGGGGGAGAAGGAGGTTGTCATTCAGGCATATCCCTACACTTAACCACAACTGTATTTGCATTGTTGGGGACCTAAACAATATTTTCTGGAAACAGAATATTTAAATAAAACACGCAGTATGGATATTACACACACACACACATACATACACACACACAATCATTTGACACAAGCTATGTTTAACTCTTAGTTAATCAGTTTGCTATGTGCCCAAGATGTTGTATTAGCAACTCTTTGACCACCTGGAGGCGGTCTCTACAAAAACAGCCAGGAGGCGGAATTAGCTGGCATTCTTTTTATTGTGTTCTGGTAGGTGGTAATTCAAAGCGTAGTCCTCCTGTTTGTTTACTTCTTCCTGCAAAATGTTGATTGACCCCAAAGGGGTAGATTGTTCTTGAACTCTTGGCTGTATGTAAATCATGCTGCATGGGATTAATCTTCTTTCAGGTTAGTCCTAAACAGATTGACTAACTGTTTTTAAACACACATACAGTATTGTTTTATTTACACTATAATACCTGTGTAACTGAAAAAAATAGACAGTGTAGCCTATTAACTGAAAAATCTATCAAACATATATATCAGTACTCGATTTTACTGCTTAAAGATAACAACTATACAAAGACATTTATCAAAATAACTGAGACGAATCTGGCAAATTCTGTGGTCAGATAAGCACGTGCAACGTCCACTGAATTAAATAGGAGCTGGGAACATGTACCTCAGGGCAGAATTTGGCCCAACAACTATCGCTATGGAAAGCTAGATCTATATAAAACGAACAGGCAAGCTCAGTTGGGTGATATAACCTGACACCCTGCATTTTGCAGCTATCCTTCCGCCATCAGCCTCAGCACCACCCTGTCTCATCTGTTATGGAGTGGTTGTAGTGATGGCTCCAGATGACCTTGCTTGGGAGAGTTTGTTTCTTTCATTGTGTCTGTGTTAATTTATATGCTAAGTAGTATGAATCTTATCATTAGTTACTAAATCTTGGATTTTGAAATCTCCAAGAACAACAACAAGGCACCTTGCATTTAAAATGCCCAGTCCTGTTGTCTAATTTAACAGTGCCAGCAAGTTGCAAAACAAAATGCACGTATCATTGTTAAAGGAAAGAATTGTGGCCTTCATTTGAAAAATGACATTGTTTTATTCTCAAGAGCTAATTAAATTACTTCTGTAGTCAGATGGAAATCTAACACCGGATGGACAATCTAACGATTGCCTGGAAAACATTTTATTTCCGTGGACAATGTAAAGGGCACTATAAAACAAAGCTGGGCTCTACAGACATTCCTGAATCCCACATTTCCATTCATCAGGATAAACAAACACCTTTTAAGCCAGGATCCACTACTTTAAATAAAACATCTGAATCTTAGAAGAAAATCAGAGAGTTTCCATATATGATAAATAGGACAACATTAAACAATCATAACATCTGTAGTAATAATGTTTGTCAAAACAGAGGGCCTGAACCAATCCCCGTTGAAGTCAGCGGGAGTCCTTCCTTTGACTTTACTGGATTTAGGATCAGGCCCCAAATCTTGTGCTTTTTGTGATGTCACAAAAGCATGCTGCCTTTGCACACACCGTCTGCTGTTCAATTGGCCAGGTTTGTAGCAGATTTTTTTCCTTCTCTATCTGAAGCATGAGCTATTATCTCTGGGTAGGAGGGAGGAGAATCATCTTTAAATACTCTTATGCAGTGTGGCAAATCCTAGCATTCTGTACAAAACAAAGGATGCACCTCTATTTCTTGTTAAATTTTCCGTCTGTGATGATTCTTCCCCCACAGGTGGCATGTATGCAGTTCATCAACATTGTAGTCCATTCAGTAGAGGACATGAATTTCAGAGTTCATCTCCAGTATGAATTTACGAAGTTAGGCCTGGACGAATATTTGGATGTGAGTATGGCCTGGTTTTACTCTGACCAGAACTGGTCATTATTTCCCAAATGGATTAACATATTTGTACAGTGCCAGCCTCTGCATGGCTTGAATGACAATTGGGCTCTCTGCTAGTGCAGAGAATTGCAGTTTGTGCCTCTCCGTGCCGGCAAGGGCCACTCCATCCCAGGTGGTAGACCTCTAACCTCCCTCTGGACTCCATTTTAGGAGGGCAGCTTTACAATGTTATAGGCTCTAGAGAACCCCTAACTGCAAAAGCAATAGCTTGGATTCACTGCCTCAGTCCATTCCCCACTGCCTTAATTGGCCAGCACAGCTCACTTCCGGAGTTGTGAGGGCTGCTTTCCGGTCTCTTGGGGGATGTTGAAAGCATTTTGTGTTGCTGCACCCTCCCAGGTAGACGTTCTGATACTGGGGGCCCTGCTCCAAGCTGAACACAGACCCTTGAGTGAATTTGGTCCTTGCTCTGTATTTTTTTGATCAAAATGTGCGATCAATTGCTGTTCCCGGTAAGGTGAATGAAACCGTACATAGCACACACTTCCAGCATAGTGATCTTTGTTCCAAGAGAGCTGGAACCTGAATCTAATATAATGACCTCTCTGCTGAGAGGGCTGGGCTCATTTCAGACACCTGGGCAGCTAAACCATTTTCTGCTAGTAGCCTCAAAGCAGCAAAGTAAACCCAGTGACAGCTTCTGAGAGCTTCGCTCAGTCCCTACCCCCATGCTCAGCAATGGGACTCATGGATTCTTGGCTCCAGAAACACCATCCTCTGGGCAGCAGGAATCAAACCATGAGTATGGCAAAGCAATGAGTAAATGATCACTCGGTAAAAATGACAAATTGAAGCAAAAGGAAGAAGTAACCTCAGACACTTGGAAGCATGATGTCTGTTGTCAGCAGAACTATCCTTACATTGTTCATGCTACCTTGATTATTTTCATTCCCCTCATCTCTTTATATTTCTTTATCCCCAACAGCATTGCCCTCACACTGAAAGAGTCAATAAGTCTGCCTAACTCTCCTAGTCTTAAACATTTATCTTCTCTAGGAGCTAATCATGTTAGTGGCTCTAGGGATTCAGTAATACTTCTTACCTAGCAAGTAAGGGGTATCTATCTTCTCCCCTGCTTCCAGGTACAGAACTCCTGTTATGTGCAGTGGGAGACATACCTACAATGGAAATCTATAAAAGGGACATTGGGGAGAAAAATAGGGACAAGCCTTTTAACTCCCCTGAAGTCCATTGAACCAGGAGAGCTTTTGGAGGGGACAGAGTAAGGAGATTATACATATTTTCTAAAAGTGTAGCAATTGTCTCTGCTAAACTGGGACCATTGATGTAAACCTGCTCATGGAGCATGGATGAAAATTTGACCCTCATCTTGTAATATTCATTTCCCCAAACCTAAGTTTGTTCCAAAGTTGAGCCTTACAGCTGGCCATAATGAACCAAATTCATCCTTCGTAACGTCAATGAATTGGTCTGGTTCTGTTCTTTGGGGCCCAATGGAGCAAGGTACTTAAGCACATGTCCGACTTTTAAGCATGTGAGTTAGGCACCTTGCTGAATCAGGGCCTTGGTGACCAGGTAAGGTGGGGAGAATTTGTTGAGCAGACACAGCATAGGGTAGTATATCTTCAGATGATTAAATGCTGTGGTCCTAAGATTAAAAAATAACACATTTTCCTACTGAATGGTGACTAGAAGTCCCCCACTTTAGAGATTTACTGGCACCTTCTGGAAATGTTCTATTTAAAGAGATTGCTGCTTTTATATCACATTTCTTCCCTATCCCCATGTATTTCTCTCTCCCCCAGTGTTTTATTATTGGGAACATTTACATGGAAAACAGTATTTTTGTTGCTTAGGAGTTCGTCTGTTCCTGCTGGTTTTTGGCTCTGCTCAGTGATAACAGAGCCAGAGCTACTTTTTGCTCTCTGCTAGGAACATGTACACATTGACACTGAGCACTCCGTTCTATATTGAGGATGATCTTCAGCCAGCACAAAAACTGTAGTTCATCTAAAAAGATATTTCATCACAATCTCTTCCTGACCTATGCCTATTCAGCTCAAAGGTTAACATTTCAAATTATGTGGGCTCATCTCCAACACAGGCAGAACAATAGAGAACAGATACAGAGCCTCTGCACAGGTACACAAGGCAGAAGGCACACGGAGCCTTTCCCTCATCTTATTCAGGGGTCAGGCACAGTTGAATTCCATGTATTTACCTGAGTGCAAAGATTACTGTCACCTACTGCCTCGTGGGGCACTAGTCAGCCCAGAGTGGGTGGGAAGGAGGCAGAGCCCCTCCTCTCCTTTTGTGCCAGTTGGCAGAACTGGCTGCACCTGTCTGTATGCTGGGGAGTTCCAGGAGGTATTTTTTGTCTCCCTGACCACAACATCTCGCCTCCACTGCAGTGGTGAGGCGTGGCTCCACACCAACCCCAGGGTGAGCCTGTTCCTGTGTATACGTAGATGTTTGTCACAGATTTTACATGGCACATCAGTGAGTCTTCACATTCTGCTTGGTACTTTTGTCTGTGTCGTGCTCTTGCTTATGTGCTGTTAATAGTCATATTCAGATGTTAAGATCTCAAACACCTGCATTTAAAGAAAATGCCAATATTACTACAGAAAAAATTACTGCTTAATTTTAAAGTTCTCAACTTTTGCGGGCCTCCTTACATTTTGCCATTTATTATTTATAACTCTCAGTGATGTTTAAAAAGTTAAGCACTTATGAAAATGGGGCCTAACTTGATTGCAATGTGTTTGAATCCGTTCAGTATTTGCGGCCTTGTCATTGCATGCTGCTGAATGCATTTCATGACGCTTCTTTTACTTTGGACTTTCAGAAGCTGAAACACACAGAGAGTGACAAACTGCAGGTGCAGATTCAAGCTTACTTGGACAATGTGTTTGATGTGGGAGCTTTGCTTGAAGATGCTGAAACCAAGAACGCAGCCTTGGAAAGAGTTGAAGAACTGGAAGAAAATATTTCTCATGTTAGTGCAAAGTTGAAATGACCTTTGACTTAGTTAAGACTAAGCTGTTAGTGCTTTATATTGATGGGCTTGCTGCAAGGACAGGCTTAGCCAGAGGTAGAACCTCTGGGTGTCAGGAGCCTCTGCATAAGAGGAGTCATTGGGCTGTTTTCCTGATGATGGATTAAGCAGGTTTTTGGCATCTAGATCTGAACAAATCTTGAAAAATGTCAGGAAAGAACATCTCAGGAATGGTTTCTTGTGCAGCCGGTTATGGAAATCCAGTTGCTGCTAAGTGTGGTATGACCTCAGTAGGGAAAACTACACTTTATGTTTCCTTCATTTTTGAGACATGACAAGTCTCCCCTACTGCAGTTCTTGTGGGGAGGCCTCCAATCTTGAGTCAGTGGGGACTTGGCAGAGGCTGCTGCTTCTCTTCGTACTTAGAGCTGACTCTGGATTCAATTTAGAATCATTCATGTTAACAATGAAATGACATCAAGTAGTGGTGGCTACTCCTCAACAACAACCATGTGTTTTTATTGTTGCACAAGGAACTTGTAATGAAAAACAAGACACACAAGAATGTATTTTAGCCCTCATATTCTCCACTCATTAGCTAATTGGTGGCTTTGCGCCTAGGCCATTTACAGACTCACTGAGAAAAGGGTTCCTCCTATACTTTTGAGTAATTGATTATCTTGTTTTACTTGACCATAGCCAGGGATGGCGAAAAGCACTAGGTTCTCAGATACCACAGTGATTGTTGTGGTACAAGAGTCTAAATAGAATAGAATTGCACCGATTAGTAGTTTGGGTCTAATATTGTTATGTCTGTCTATCTCTCTCTAGGTATTTATATTGCCCCATCTCTGTAGCATCTGAACACCTCACAGATATTAGTGAATTTACCCTCCTACCTGTGAGCTAGGAAAGTATTATCCCCATTTTATACGTGACAAACTGAGACAAGGGGAGATTAAATGATTTGCCCAGTGTCACATAGTGAGTCTGGATTAGAACTAGAAACTGACCCCAGATTGTCAGAGTTAACCATAAAATCTTCTTTCCTTCCCAGTATGTGCACACAGGTCACTGTGCATCTTGAAAAATCCACCACTTAAGCACTGATCATATGTACACAACCGGTACATGTTGATTGGTAAAGTTCTTACTTAGTACTTTGATCTGGAAGTCACTGATTGCAGCAAGGAAGTTTTAGGTTAGACATTCGGAAAAACTTTCTAACTGTCAGGGTAGTTTAGCACTGGAACAAATTACTTAGGGAGACAGCGGAATCACTGTCATTGGAGGTTTTTAAGAACTGGTTAGACAAACATCTGTCAGGGATGGTCTAGGTAATTCTTAGTCTTACCTCAGTGCAGGGGACTGGACTAGATGACTTTTCAAGTTCCCTTTCAGTTCTACATTTCTATGATTCCCATATTGAATAGACATTTCAATCTGCTAGCTCTCATCAAGCTAGTATGCCAAAAATAGTAGGTAGCTGCAGTAGTATATTCAGAGGCAAGCAGTAGCATGGGCTAGCCACCCCATGGGTATGTCCTCAGGCAGGATAGCTTATGCTGCCACTTGCTGCTGCCCGTGCTACAGTAATATTTTTTAACATGCTAGCTCATAGAAAGCTAGCTCATGTATGAGAATCAGGCTGAGAATCACACCCCTAGCTCCAAATGTAGACATAACCAGAGGATCTGACTGATCAGACTCACCTGGTTCCTGTCTGAGGGACCCATACTGGTTCTGCTTCACATGCATATAGTTCCTGTTGTCCTTGGTGGGAACCTCACCATTGATCATGCATATATGGTCCTAGCTTTGTGGGTTGGAGCTTATGGATTCCAATAGTTCCAGAATTCTTAGTTTCAGTTGAATTACAGTTCCAGATGGAATCACTTGGCAGCCTGGGTCTGCATCGAGTTATGGACAGAAAAACTAATTTACATATAAATTGCAGATTCCTTAGCAATACGGTACAAATAAATAGAGCAGATAAACATTCCATGCCATAAAAGTACAGTTAGAGTTTTGTGCGACTTCCAACACATACACTAAGTATGTGTAAAGCAGAAACAGACTGAGGAAGCATGCATTTGGGATTATTTTAAATCTCTGAGCATTAGGATTGTGTCTGATGCCGAAAGGAGATGGATAGAGAACAGATATGCACTTGGACTTCATAAAACAAACTGCTAGGGCCTCAAGAGGTAAAGGCTCAGGTGTGTTCCACATGGCTCAGTAATGAGGACTGAAGTGCAGCATCACTCTGAGATGCACTGTTAGCTTTTAGTTTTTCCATGCCAGACATTTTTGGTATCAATTATTTTAGTCTTGAAAATATGACTTTCCTGTTTTAAAAATAAGTGTTTTCCTGACTTAAAAAATAACCCCCAAAGTAATTTTTTTTCATTCCTGTCATGACTTTACTCCAAATTTTAAACATTGGCTTGACGTAGAACAAGTACATTCTTTCTCAAGAGCCGTTAGAACTGACTATAATATCCTCTTCCTTAAAGAGGTATTTTGTGCTGAAAAATGCCTTGGTAAAAATGGTGTGTTCTTATTTAATAGATCTGCTAACTATGAATGTTTAGAGACATAATTGGCTACTTTAGTTACTAAAACAAGTTTTTTTCTGCCTCTTATTTCTGTTTGCACTACAAAATCTATTTGGCTATGCAAGTGAAGACTTGAAATTCTCAAGTTCATGCTTTAACAAAATTGTTTATTATGTTTGTTCCAACTGCAAAATCTTTATCTCAAAGTTTACAGAGCTGCAGAAGACAATTGCACATTACCATTTACAATACACTCCAGTTCAGTCAGAATTACAGTTTGGCTTTCAGATCCAAGTTAAGTTTGTAGGATTGGCAATTTACAAAAAACAACAACAACAAAACATTTTTATTTGTGAAATGAGCAAATCTGATCTGATAGTCATTGAAAGACAATAAACATGGGCCCTAGGGATGCAGATTCTATTTTGCAAAAATGGCATTGTGTGGTTCCATGATTTTTTGTCTCTCAGTGATTTTCAGATCAAACTTACTCAGTTTATAAGTAAAGTGATGACTTCCTAACTGTTTTTTCAAAGTGGCCCGGAAGTCTTGCTTTCTTTGTAGGATATTCTCTTCTTGAACAGACTCAATAACTGCAGTCCCATTGGGTTGGCTGCTGATCAGATTTAGCAAATGATGTTCAGATTTAACAGGACCATCAACAATGCAGTTCATGCCCCATGGACCAAATAATGAAGTCCTTACTCAGTCAATATTTCCATTGATTTCAATAGGAACTTTACTGAGTAAAAACTTCAGGATTTGGCCCAATGTCAATAGCTTGCCAGGTACCACTTTTCCAGTTAGTGATACTGATATTGTTGTTTGAGAAATCCGTTACCATCAATATCTTTTTTTCAATTACAGTTATCGGAAAAACTGCAAGACACAGAGAATGAAGCAATGGCGAAGATTGTGGAACTGGAAAAGCAGCTTATGCAGAGAAACAAAGAACTGGATGTTGTTCGAGTAAGTGTGATGATGACATTACAGACAGATGTCACATTCAGGAGAAAGAGCTCCATTTCATTTCGTATTTAGTATGGAATTCATTGTTTGAATGGGAGTGTGACAGTGAATCATGATGTTTACACATGGTTCAGACTTTATGGATTGAACTTTTTTAATGGCCTCTTAACTTTGCACCCATAATCGATGGCAGGCGGATTTACTTGTGGGTGCAAAGAACTGACATTTAACTCTCTGATTGCCTGGCCAAATCAGACATGTAGATGTCTGAACATTATCATTCATGTCTGCATTTAATTCTACCTATAGTTTTGCAGACAGTTGATTGTGGGTGAAAATTAGAGGCTGAATTAAAGCCTTCAAAAAGTTTAGGTGCATAGCATCAGTGGCATTTGAGCAGGTGCCTTGCTTGTGTGCTGTCAAATACGGTCCACTCACTGTGTAGAGTCCAAACTCACTCCCTTCCTGGAGTATGGCTTCATTAGCACAGACATTAATCATATAAAAGATAATTAAATAAAATACAAACTTCAGCTCAAAACTTTTCCACAGGCTGGCTGCTTCTAGACTGACTTACTCCTGACTGCTCAGCTCACACACTAGATTCTCTCTCTCTCTCTAGCAAAAAATTAGCATCTCCCTTTTATCTGGGCAGGATAACGAGCTATCTATTTCAGGTTTCAGAGTAGCAGCCGTGTTAGTCTGTATCCGCAAAAAAGAACAGGAGTACTTGTGACACCTTAGAGACTAACAAATTTATTAGAGCATAAGCTTTTGTGGGCTACTGCCCACTTCTTCGGATGCATATCTATTTCAGTGACTCAGCAGAGCCCATTAGCCTTTGCACAGCAAGATCAAGACTAGCTAACAAGCTGGTGTGTTTCAGGTAAACACTGTCAGCATATTCAGGCATCAAGACTTCCTTTCTCCGTAGTATGTATCTAGCCAAAGCTACATTATCTTAGGTGCTGTGCAGCACTTTACATCCATAGATCTCATAAAGAGAATTATATTTATATAGGGAATGGAGCTACACCAATTTACACTAGCTGCGGATGTGACATATAATCTCCACAGAGGGTTGTGCGGGTCTTGCTAAAGAAATGGCAATAGGCAAGTTCCATCACTATTAAATATTTTTCTCTGTTATATGTTTCTCTCATTTTGTAGATTTTTATGAAGTCTTTAGTCTCTGTTTTTTTCCTGTCTGAAGTACATTAGGTCATATGGAAACAGTTATATCATTGGTGTAGAGCAGGTTTCTCAAACTTCATTACACCGTGACCCCCTTCTGACAAGAAAAATTACTACGTGACCCCGGGAAGGGGGACCGAAGGCCAAGCCCCACCACCCCAAGCTGGGGGGCCAACGCCCAAACCCTGCCATCCTGGGGGGTACCAAAGCTTGAGGGCTTCAGCCCTGAGTGGTGGGGCTCCGATTTTGACTTCAGCCCTGAGCCCCAGCAAGTCTTAACACCAGCCCTGGCAACCCCATTAAAACGACCCACTCTGGGGTCCCAACCCACAGTTCGAGAACCGCTGGTGTAGAGAACTATACCCATTTAAGGCAGGCAGCTAGGAGGACAGAATCAGGGCTTCAGAGGCCCTTAGAGGTTTTCGGCCATGCTATCGTGTGCAGCTACCTACACACTGATATGGGCCATTGGTCCCATATGCCCTGGACACTAGGAGATACAATCTCTGTCCCAGAATATGAGCCAGTTGCACAGGTCCCAGCCACCACTCCTAGGCAAGGCAAAGGAGAGAGACCAGGGGCAGGCACAGCTCTGTCCCTGCTTCTACCAAGTGTCCAACATGTGCTCATAGGCAGGCCAGGCAGATAGCAACTGGACATGGAGCAAGCAAGGAAAGGCCACAGTTCGGCTGATATATGATCATCATACCACACTATTTATTTAGGATTAACATAATCCTAGTAGTCTACCTGGGAGATATTTTAGCACTGATGGCCACAAATTCTATCCTAGTACTCAGAGTTGAGATTCCTTATACAACTCATTAATGTACACATTCTTAATGCTAACATGGGGGGAAACGCAAAATGAACCCTCTTTCAGGCAAATGAAGAGGTATTGCTCTCATCAAAATGCTTTATCACTGAGCACAAGGGGCAATCCAGTGCCATGCTGTCATTCTGTTTCTAGCTCGGCTCTGTGCTGTCGTTTGAATGCAAGTAAATTCTTTACTTTTGGACAATTCTGCAGGAAATTTACAAAGATGCAAATACCCAGGTTCACACGTTGAGAAAAATGGTCAAAGAAAAAGAGGAAGCCATCCAGCGGCAGTCAACCCTGGAGAAAAAGATCCATGAACTGGAAAAGCAAGGGACCATTAAAATTCAGAAGAAAGGTGATGGTGACATCTCTATTCTTCCTGTTGCTGTGGCCTCTGGGACACTGCCATCAGGGTCAGAAGCTACAGCTGGCACATGTGTGGGACCAGTGACTGGGGCTACGTCTTCAGTACCATTGCCGCCACCTCCACCCCCATTACCACCATTACCACCAACATCTGAGACAGGTGAGAAATAGTAAGACTCAAGGGGCAGGTGTGAGGTTGGAAGTTGATGGTGCAGCTCACTGTGCCTGATCTCACTCTCACTGGTTTCATGCTGGTTTAAGCTCCATTGAGGGTGTAACTTAGGGTCATTGTCACACAAGAGACAGTCACGACAGTGAATATTCATGGATCCAACTTGACAAACCCAAAGTGTTTGAACCCAGATGCAGAAAACAAAGTCTGCTCTGATCAGAGCAGATGGTTTTGTTTCATTCTTTTTAATGAGATGCATACACTGGTATGTATAGTAACTAGGGGCCAGATCATCAGCTGCTTTACATCAGCATAGGTCTGTTGAAGTCAGTGAAGCTACCAGCTTCAGTTTACATCCGCTGAGAAATCTAGCCCAGAGACATAATGTTTTGTGGCTTTTAGTTCTTTCATAGGTAATTCTTTGGTGGGTGTTGGTTTTGTTCTGATTAATGCTTTCAGATGCAAACATGTCTTTTCCCCTTCATTTAGTAGTGCAAAACGGTCCTGTGACAGCACCTATGCCACCTCCACCTCCGCCTCCACCACCACCTCCACCTCTTCCTGGTCCAGCTGCAGAGACAGCTCCAGCTCCTCCACTGCCTCCCCCACCGCCACCATCAGCACCCCCTCTGCCAGGAACAGCCTCTCCCACGGTGATTTTCAACTCAGGATTAGCAGGTAAAACAGTGAAACTGACATGCGTGCCCCACCAGTGCATTCTTCAAATTAATTACAAAAAAATCCAGCCATGCTGTTTAGAAGGAGTTCCATCAGAAAGTGACTTTTTTTTAATTAGTAAATTTAAAAAAAAATCAAATTGAGAGCATTCCCTGAGGATGATAAAGCACAGAGAGACACCCCCATACTGATCTCCGACATTCTATCCACCACTTGGAATAGTCGGAGTTTATAAAATTGCTAGTGTCTTTTATGAAGGATTCCCCGCTGCTGGTGCTTTCTCATATTATAATTAGAGCAGGTCAAAACATTGTTTTCTTTTACAGAAAATGGCTTTTTTCAATAACACAAATTTTTCAAAAAATGTTTGTTTTTGTCAAAATCTTGCAGATTTTCTTCAGAATTCAATCATGTGTGGTTTAAAATAAAAAAACTAAATAAAATATATAATAGTGGTTGCCAAAACCCAAACATGTTTCAGATTTGTTTTTTCAATGAAAACCTGAACATTTTTGAAGAAAGTTTGAACAAAAAGGAAAACTTTTTTGGTTTTGTCGCAATTTTTTCTGGGAAAAGAAAGTCCTTGACCAGATCTAATAATATTATTTTTATGCCCTATTTGACTTATACCAAATATCTAACCCAGCAAGTGAGTACTACTTGGTATCACCCCCCAAGAGATCATGAGAGCACATTATAATTGCAGAAAGAGAGAAGCTTGAGGAGTTCTGATTAATATATTTTTAAAACTGATTAAGTATTTCCACCCTTTGATCTTCTGTTTCCTCTGAAGGAGGAAAACTCTGAGAAGCAGAGTCACCATGGAACTAGTGGGTAATGGTATGTTTAAAAAAGTAACACGTGTATAGCTGAGATTACTGATTAGGCTTTCCCTGGCAGGTTTATAAAAATAGTATTCCGATTTCAAAGCATGTGCGCTATTGTAATATTCCTTTGGCACCACATCTTCTTGGACTAATAATGTGTAAGGGGCTACAGTATGTGGTTTCCTTTCACCTTTCTCTTCCTGAAACTCGTCCAGTATTCAAACTCAGTCCTGTGCTGATAGAAAGAGTGAGCTGAGCAGCAGAGGGATTCTGATTTGGGGGTTTGGAATGGCATTATAGTGTCAGCTTGCCTGCCTGTCTGACCTCCTCTCTGTCCTTTTCCTTTTTTAATCTACAACCGTTGGCTTGATTTTGTCATTAGTCATAGACCTCCCTGTAAATCTGGTGCTCAGTCAGCCTGCTCCATTTCTGTGTATTGTCTTGCTACAATTAATATCGTTTCCTTTGAGTCAAGTGTGATTTGGAGGAATATTATATGCCTCATGCTGCAGTGTGGCTCATTAAAATCCACTCAGTTCCCTGAGCAAAGCTCATTAATGAGAAGAAAAGGCTATACCTAGGGTCCTGTGCAATTCTCAGGAATCTCATCACAGGGTTTACTTGAAATGCTTTTCTGATTTCTGGTGCCAGATTTAAATCCTGTAGCGAGTGCTGAAGGTGTTGAACTACAGAAAATTACAGAGCTAGTTGGTGGGTAGAAAATGACTGAGATAGGATTTACATACGGTATTTACATGTGAGTAAGTATATTGCACACCAGTGTGATGTAGGTGCACTCCCTAAGTCTGTGAACTGATTGGTTCTAGGAAGGAAAATAACCTGAAGTAGATTTTGAAAGCTGCTTGAAATGGATACTGATGCTATCCTTACATATTGATTAATTCACAGCCAGCTGGGATTTACAGTTAGCTTAGTCTGTGTTGCCAAGTAAATGTCTCTGTGTATTGTATATGAATGGGCCATGAGGTTGATTTGTACCTCATATTTAAAAAGAGAATTGTAGGAGCCTGCAGCACAGTTCTCCTATACTGCAGTTTACTATAATGTTCCTGAAGTATTTTTGGGCCATTGTAGTATGGAGGACTATTCTCTAGTATTTGTTCTTAAGGAAATCCACTGAGCCAAGGAAGATGAAAGTGTCAAATCTTGATAAAATGCCTACATAGAAGGGAACATTTCTCCTACTGCTTATTCATACGATGTCATGTGATCACATTAGCATGATGTATTGGGAATTTGTGAATTGATGAATTATACTATTCTAACCATCACTATTTTTTTTTCTCTTTGTTCTTTCTGCTTCCGGGTAAGATGGGCCAATCAAGCTTTTCTGTAGGTTCTTGCTAAGTATTTTAAGTATTTGCACCCATTTCCTTTCTGTCCCTTTTGTGCTGTGACCTCCTCCTTCTACTTGTTATTTTAATTTCAGGCTTGCTTAATTTTTACATTGTTCCTAGAGTGTGAGCTGCTTGTTAATTACCTGCAAATGTCAATCAGGTGTGCAAACAACATATGGAAAAGAGTTAAAATAAACACCTTTTGGAGGTTAAAAAGTATGCACCTTCAGATAACTTCGTGCATGCTGTCAAACTGAATTGTTTCTCAGTACCAAGGCACTGATTTAGCAAAGCTCTTAAGCAGATGCTTAAGCCCCATCCACTTCATTTGAGTCCTACTCACTGACTTCAGTGGTATTAAGCCCATGTGTAATGGGGTTTCCACTCACTGTTAGTGCTCCTCCTCTTGTCTAGATCTGGGAAAGAAGCTCTTTCAGAATCAATTGCATCTTTCTGCTCTGTCTGTGATAGTCTGCCAAGTCACCATATAGTCCACTTCTTCCAGGGGTTGTGAAGTCCAACAGGACCACTGTCCAAATGTCTTCTCTGGACATTGTTCTGCCCCAGCTCGGGGCTCTCTTCCACTCTAGCAGTGACTGCCCTTACCCCAGGTTACAGCCCAAGGACCCTATAACCAGCAATCCAGGTCTGCTCTGTCCCTATCCCTGTTGCTGTTTCCCTGGGCTCCTTCCTACCCAGCCTCTCTCTTGCCACTTGCCTGTTTCTGGGTTTATCACTGGGCGACCATTCTACTCCCCATTGCCACTTCATCCCCTCCCAGCCTCATGCTAGACTCCTTACTTCAGGGCAGGATCTCAAGACTTACTCTCCCCCTGGACTTCCTCCATGTCCCTGATGACCTCCCTCATGCCAGGGAGTGACTGCAGCCTCCTTCTGCTACTCTGAAACCTTCTGCTTTCAGCCTCTTAGCTTTATAGTGCTGTCCCAGCCTTCCCCAACTGGGCTTCATTCACTCTTAGGCTAGGTCTACACTACCCGCCTGAATCGGCGGGTAGAAATCGATCTCTCAGGGATCGAATTATCACGTCTCATCGGGACGCGACAATCGATCCCCGAATCGACGCTCTTACTCCATCAGCGGAGGTGGGAGTAAGCGCCGTCGACGGGGAGCCGCGGAGGTCGATTTTGCCGCCGTCCTCACAGCGGGGTAAGTCGGCTCCGATAGGTCGAATTCAGCTACGCTATTCGCGTATCTTAAATCGCCCCCCCCCCCCCGTAGTGAAGACTTGCCCTTAGTTAACCCCGGCCCTCCCTCTCCCAGGTGAAGCCAGGTAACCTAACTGACTTCTCAGGCCTTTGTTAGGGCTGGTGCGGGGTGCACACCCCATCACACTATGCTTAAGTATTTTGCTTAATAGGATTGGAGTAAATCCCCTGCTTAAGTGCTGTGCTGAATCAGGGCTCTCAGCCTGTAAAGCCTCTCTTTGGGGTCTATTCCCCACTCAAGATCCTGTAACTGTTGAAGTCAGTGGCAGAAGTGTCATTGACTTCAGTGTGTGTGGGATTAAGTCTCCAGATTGCATGCATAATTGCTGTTTAATTGATGGCACTTACTTATGTACCTCAAGGAAAGAGTAGGAGCACTTTAGTGTTACCTTACGCATTTAAGCATGGTTCTGTAACAAAGGCAGGGAATACTTTTGGTTTATTTAGTATAGTTTCTCTTAGAGCTGGGCAAGTAATTCACAGTAACTGTTTATTTATAAATGTAGTTTCTTCTTCTGTCTGGGTTTCTGACTTTGTCACTATTCCAGTTATTCATTATTCTAAATTCTTCGTCAAGTAATTCTTGGCCTAGAGATTGTGTAAGCAGTTCATTTCATTTGCTGGTCAAACTCGATTGACTAGTGTTTGATTTGTGTTCCTCCATCCTGAGTGGATAACTATAACTCTGGCAATCACGTTTCTAGTGTGAATACTCAAATTTACAAATTCAAATTTTATTTTGTGAATGCTTAAAACTCAGTGTTTCTACAACTATTCCTGCCAGTAAGCTCGTTCCGTAGAGTGAACACAAAAGGGACAGAGACACAGAAGAACTGAATTCTTCTAAAAATTTGAATCAGGGAAAATGAGAGAAATGAATGAGAGAAAAATGTTTTCATCATTTGCCCAGCTCTAAAGCACAAGAGGCATTGAACCCTGAAAAAGATGGTCTCTGTCCTGGAAAACAATACATGGAAAAGTATTGAAGAGAGGCAAACTGATGCCTTTTTATTTCTCATGCTCAAATGTTATAGCTCAGGGTGTAACTTGACCACGTGGGTGGCACTGGGAAGAAATCTGCTGCTCGGACAGCATTGCACAATTGTCTAGATGCGCTATGGTGTGCGTCGGGGGATGTAGAGGGAAACTAGTACATCTGTCTTGGAAGAAGAGATGTATTCAAAACGAAGCTCCATATGTGAACAACCCTGAACTTTGGGGAAGTTTGCATCTGGATCAGAATTTTACACTTTGAGACTACCTGTACTGGGAAGTATTACGTATAGGACACTGCTGGAGATGGTCTGGACTTCTGTTGCTATATTATCTCAATTTAGCAGATGACAGTTCTACAGGTTAAATGGCTTTTTCCAGCACTGGGGGAATAAGAAGCAGGGTTTCTCTCTTTCTGACTGTAGCCTGAAAATAATTTAATCATTCACTCCACATTTGAAAATAACTTAATCACATTAATGAACAAATCTTAATGACCATCACAAACTTCTAGTAATTGGCTGGGCCTCTAAATCTCAGAAACAATGAAAAGCAACATCCCAAAGTAGCCATCTACTTTAGATCATTTAGAAATACTGAGGTTTCACTGTTTTTTTTTTTTTTTTTTTTTTGGCAATTTGACACTTCTCTTATATGGCTTAATTAACCAAATTATTTATACCATGGGACATTTGGGGTTAGAAGGACCTGCAGTGAGTCACCTAGTTCATACCTCTATATTGTCTCTTATTAGTGTTTAGAATGACTATCTTTAGATGCCTGTCTAACCTTAGATATCTCCAGTGATGGAAGCTCCCTTGGTAGCTTGTTCCACTGCCTAATTATTCTTAGGGTTATAAAGTTTTTCCTAGCAATTAACCTACATTTTCCCTGCTCCAACTTTAGCCTATTACTTCTTGTTCTGTGCTCAATGACTAATGAGGATTAATTGGTCCCATCTTCTATAGCATCCCTTCAAAGTTACTTTAAAAGATTTACTGGTGCTGCACAATCAGAAGGCAAAAGCATTTGTTACCTCAAGATGTAATTGTGCTAAAATTGGAGACTGGCTTTTATGTGCTTTAAAATACAGACAAACTCAGACTTGTGGGAAACAGTAGAATCCCTTCCCAACAGGCAATGTTCCCTTGTAACAACATCTTTTTTGTAAAAGGGCTTCTCTTTCCCTTGTCACACACCACTGATTGAATCCTCTGCTAGACAGAGGACTCACTTCTAGCTGAATCCTCAGCTACAATCCCCTCTCTCAGTTTAATCAAAAGGATGTAGGTCTTCAGCTAGCACCTCTAGCTGTTGCTAAAAGCATTAGTCAGAGTGCCGCTGCCTTGATGTCAGCTTGAACAACTTTATCTACCGCACTGATTATTAAAAGTTAGGTAGTAAGGACTGAGTAACATCACACACCAGTGGCCCAGGACTGCAAGGTGCTGAGAGTGCACAATCCACATTAACATCAATGGGACTTGAGGGTGTTCAGCACCTCAAATGACCTGTCCTGATGTTACATCCAGAAATGGGAGGTCCTCTGGCAGAACAGAACTAAAGTCACATACCATTTTATCCATTTTCTATACTGGTTAAAAATTATTTTGGTTTCTAAACCAGGCCAGAACATTATTAAGAACACATTATATTAGAGTAACACATTTGCTTTTGTGAAATATTCTTAATCTCAAGCTTTCACTAAAGGTCTGTGAATGCCGGGTATAAAACAGCTGAATAGCTGGATAAAATCTCTCTCTGCTGTTTGTCTATCACGGCAGCCTAATCTTTTCGGGCTTTTAAAAGTGTTTACTTAGCCCTTACTAGTTCTTCCTCCAGTGCTGAAATGCCATCTGCAAAAAACTGTCTGGGTTGCTCCAGATGTTTCCCAATTCTTCCGGTATTTGTAATTTCATTCTCTTTGATGTCTTTAGCTGTGAAAATCAAGAAGCCAATCAAGACAAAGTTCCGCATGCCTGTCTTTAACTGGGTAGCTCTCAAACCCAATCAAATTAATGGGACGGTCTTCAATGAAATTGATGATGAAAGGATCCTGGAGGTATGAATACTGCATTTTGTGTTTTGCTTCCCAGTACTACGTGCAGTGTAAGTGAATGTACAGTTTTGCAAAGACAGCTCATCGTAGGAATTATTTCTGAAAGTTATTGTTTGTGTTGTTAAATAAGAATAGTTTCAGCTGCTTGAGATCCTCAGTAAAAAGGCATGACATGGCTTTCAGTTTACCCCAGCTGAAAATCTGGGCCAGACTGACTAGAAAAGTGCACGTCTTTGTTTGAAACAAATTAATCAAGATGGCTGATGGCATTTTCCCAGTCTAAACATGCTGATGCCATTTATGGGATGCACGCTCCTGCAGATTGTGGAGTGCTGTTGAAGGAGAGTTGGAGCATCAGTATAGTAGGGTTGAGCACTAAGGTTTTGAATAGTATACACGAGGCTACAGCTGGTAGAAGGATGAGTAAAGAGCTGAAAAATCTTTTGACCTTAATTTCACAAAATCACATGCTATCACACTATTATAATGTTAGATTTTGGACCATTACTGCAGACTGTTGTCTGCAAGGGTGGATGTGCATATATCAACACAGTGTGGCATATACCTACATATCAGTCAAAGTCTTTCTATGGAATTCTGAGAAAACTTTGGACAAGTGCAATTTAAAAAATATATTTTTGTGGGGGGATTTCTTTCTTTTTAGGATTTAAATGTGGATGAATTTGAAGAAATATTCAAGACAAAAGCTCAAGGTCCAGCCATTGATCTTACTTCAAGCAAACAAAAGATAACTCAAAAAGGGTCAAACAAAGTCACATTATTGGAAGCAAACAGGGCCAAAAATCTTGCCATCACTTTAAGAAAAGCTGGAAAGACTGCAGATGAAATATGCAAAGCTATTCAGGTGTAAGTGCAAAACTTGTCGATGGAGCAATCATATCTAAGATTTACTCTGCTTTTTGCTAATTGGCACACATAGAAAATCTGTTTTTGAATTGGCAGATAATACAAAGGTTTTTGCAGCTGCAAAAGATCCAAGAATAAGGATGAACGATTCTGAGTCCCCCACAAATCATTGATTGCATTCTCCCTAGATGAGTTAACTTGCAATTTTGTGTCATGATATCACTCTGCAAGTCAGTGCAAATTATCTTGGAATTTAAAAAAAAAACCTAATTAATAGTTCTTAAAAGAATGCCATCAACGTAATTCACATTTGACTCCTATTATGCTGCATTTCCTATAATAACTGTAAATTAAAAGCAATCCTGAGACAAGTATGGTAAATATTAAGAATAGGTGAAAAGTTTTAGTTTTTGCCATAATGTCTGAATTTAATTCACATGCACTGAATGCAATTTAGATGGTATTGTTTATGTAATGATTAGATACAATGCCAAATGCAAAAATGATACAAGTGAGTACTACCAATCTTAACGAAGGAACGTAGTTTCATGTCCTGCTTCTTAAGAGTATTCATGCACTTTATGGATATGTCTACACAGCAATTAAACACTCGCAGCTGGTCCAGGTCTTGGGCTACAGGACTGTAAAACTGCTGTATAGATGTTCAAGCTTGGGCTGGAGCCTGAACTCTGGGACCCTGCAAGGGGGGGGAGAGTCCCAGAGCCCGGGCTCCAGCCCAAGCCCAGTCATCTAGCCCCACAGACAGAGCCCCACAAGCTTGCATCAGCTGATCCGGGCCAGGCGCAGCTGTGCCCCGGGTCTTTTATTCCAGTGTAGATGTACCCTAAGATACATTCCAGTTCACTTTCTTTAGTCTTTGGAACATATTGGAGATGATTACTTGCCTGTCAAAGCCAACATTTTGTTAGGCTAGAGTACTCATTTATTACTGCGCTTTTCCCAAGTTAGACTCGAAAGCGTTAGCATTTGCGGCTATGATGAGCATCTAATGTTTCTCTGCATGAGGACACCTCAGACAGAGGTTTGGATGTTCAGACCAACATTGGTTCACTCTTCTAATCTGGCCAAATACTAACATACTCTCAATCTGATGCTGCAGATCTAACTTTGTAGGTTACAAGATCTTTCTCCTTTTACATAAAATTAGTATCTTCTCTTCCCTGTTTTCATACTCCAGTATCTTATAGTTGGGGATCACCAGGTCTTCCCCCATTCTGCAGTCAGTAGGTCAGCTCCTTGATTTGTCCGGCACTGCTATGTTCTGCTCGGTCAGCCTTTTCCTTATTCACACAAGTCTTGGTCTTGAAAGTCTTTGTGTGCTGCACAGCAGAGTGGCAAGAGTGTTTTCTTTCCATGCATGTGAGAGTGGAGGCTTAAGAGTGAGCGACAATAAGATTGTGAGTCCTCTTCACCCACTGGTTTACTTGTAAGTGCTCAAAGTAAACATAAAACATATGGCTAAAAAAATGGCCATATCTGAGGTAATGTGAAATTAAGTGTGGTCCTCATCATGTTAAAGATGTTAGCCACACGTCCCGCTTTAGGACTTACTGAGTAACATAGCAACCAGGCAGCAGCATTCACATCAATACAGCTTCAGTTACCTGCTTATCGCTTTGAACATGTGCTTATACATTTAGCACTCTGCACATGCATTATGCAGGATCGAGCCCTCCCAGCCGTGCTCACCCAGAACAGTAAAAATGGAGGCCCACGGCTTCACTGAAAGCAATGCACCATCTAGTCAGCATCAGAGGCCACCAGTGTGTCAGGGGTGGCAGGAAACTCCTGAGGTTTATTTTTATTGTCCCAGGCTTGTGTATGGCACAGGCCTCCAGGAGTCATGTGCTCTGCCTATTTGAATAGGGATCATGGGGAAGGCAGGTTGCTGCTGTTTGGTTGGCTTTGCCAAAGCAGACAGGCCTGGCATATTTGGTGGGTCCTTCTTATAACACCAAGCTTTCTGTGTTGTTACGATATAGATTTGACCTGAAGACGTTGCCAGTAGATTTTGTTGAATGTTTGATGCGATTCTTGCCCACTGAGAACGAAGTGAAAGTGTTACGGCTCTATGAGCGGGAGAGGAAACCTCTCGAGAATCTGACTGATGAAGATCGGTTCATGATGCAGTTCAGTAAGATTGAGAGGCTGATGCAGAAGATGACCATCATGGCCTTCATAGGCAACTTCGCAGAAAGCATCCAAATGCTGACGCCGGTGAGTGAGCCACAAGCGATAGAGCAATGTTAAAAAATAAATTAGCGTTGAATTAATTCTAAGATGTGCAGACATTAGGGCTTCACAAGTGGAACTCATTCCAACACTCTGCATCACTTTTTAAGATACTTAGACAGACCAAACCTTCTTTCTGTTTTACTTTGCCATCTAGGTATAGCTGATCAGAAAATTTTCCTTGGAAAATACTTTCAAAGAGAAAAGAGGAAAAAAATCTCAGTCAAAATGTTCACCAAAAAATGTTTCATGTTTTTCAATCAGTTCTATATCTATCATAGGTTTAGGAATTTGACTATAGTAACCACAGTAGAGTTTAGGCCAGTGAGTCTCAAACTTTTGTACTGGTGACCCCTTTCACATAGCAAGCCTCTGAGTGCGACCCCCCCCCCCCTTATACATTAAAAACACTTTTAAATATATTTAACACCATTATAAATGCTGGATGCAAAGCGACGTCTGGGGTGGGGACTGACAGCTCACGCCCCCCATGTAGTAACCTTGTGACCACCTGAGGGGTCCCAACCCCCAGTTTGAGAACCCCTGGTTTAGGCCTTGCTCATGGGCTCTAAACAGTACATCTACAGTGATTTTCAGGAGTCTCGCTCTGTGAAGCCAAGTACCACGGAGTTGTGTGGTGTCATAACCCTATGCAGATTCAGCAGAGATATGTTAAAGATAGATGGAAGATTTGAATATCATGATGAATCATTGCAGTTCTTGAGAGGAAAGGAGAAAGAAATAAAACCAAATCTAGCCAAACAATGTTCTAGCTATGACTATCATTTAATATTGTTATTGCAGTGGTGCCCAGTGTCCTCAGAAAGGGCCAGTGCCCCCCCTCCCTAATTGATGACATCAAAGCTTTTTAAGTAACCCACTCGAAATGATTCATAGCATTTCCATTCATAGCACAGAAGAGAGTGACTATAGCATTTAATAGGTTACACTGCTAATTTTTAAAGATTGTCATCTAAGATATGCCTGCAAAATTTGTGCATTTGTGTCTGCAAACTCCACATCTCTGTATGCAAATACAGGCTCAGATTTTACAGACACAGCTTAGATGACAGTCTGTGTCCCAAAATGTTCACAATGTTTCTTTTTATTTTACACTTTTAAGTATTTAAAAGTGGTTTTAATATAGAAATCATATTGTTTGAATCATTAGCTGAAACGGAAGACGAATTAATGATGTTCATGCTGTCTATACTGGTGACTCCCTGAGGCCTGTTCCACATAATTTGATACATCTTTCATTGTCGTGAAGAGCATGGCACTGTAGAACCATGCTTGCATTTTATTTTACTCTACATTAAGCCTGCAGAGCATGTGAACAACTTGAAATCCATACACAGAGGGGAAGGAGAATATTCATGTCAAGATCCCCATCGTGCAGATCCAAGAGTAGAATTTGAGTGTTGACTTTTACCTTGCATTTAATGTTTTACATGTGTTAACGACACCTCTTCTCGTTATTTGCTTTTAGCAACTCCATGCAGTAATAGCAGCATCTGTCTCAATAAAGTCATCCCAAAAGCTCAAGAAAATACTGGAGGTAAGTACAATTTTATTTATACATGTGTACTTTAATGAGATAATCAATGCTATTCCTCCATGCATACTGGAATATACCTACGGTGTAGGTTTATGTTAATGTTTATGTTAAAAACTCACCGTTCAAAGTATATGTATTGACTGTTACCTCTTTCTCTCACTCTGGCAGATAATCTTGGCTCTTGGTAACTATATGAACAGCAGTAAAAGAGGAGCAGTTTATGGGTTTAAACTACAGAGTTTAGATCTGGTGAGTAGAAGAACAACATCTTGGCTGGGAGCTAGCTTTGGTGGGGAGGGTGCCTGCTACTCAGTTCTTTGCCTCCACCCGGTTCATAAAAAAATGTTAATAACAGCCTTGCAATGGACCGTGCATGCCATTCAGTTCAGAGACAAGATGGGGGAGCTAATATCTTTTATTGGACCAACTTCTGTTGGTGAGAGAGACAAATAATTAATTAACTAATTGGAGGACCTGTGCTTAGATGGTTTCTGGTGTGGTGGAAGAAGGGTGGTGAGGGGATAGATGAGTGAAATAAAAATAGAAGGGGTTCAGGTGCTGTAGTGCCATAATGGAGATAGAGGTTTAAATGTCTTCAGTCATATGTGACATGAGATTGGCTGCTAATCCAACACAACTCCAGCTCAGAGTTTGGGACAATTATCAGTCACTGCCCAAGATAACAGACAATATAGCAGGGCAGGTTGGATGTGCATTAGCAGAGCTGTATGGGGAAAGCTCTCACAGCATCAGCCTGCACTCTGTCTGACTTGAGCGAGTACTACCCCTCTCTCATCTTTCACGAGAACTAATGTGTGGCAAGTCCCACCCAGCTTTTAAAACAACGGGAGGAAGACAGCTCAGAGTGAACAAGTGGGCAATAGCCAATGAATAGATGCATAGTGGATGCCAACTCTATTTTAAAATATGACTATATGGTATAGTAAGAACAATTTGATTTGGGAACCTACTTAGCTGAGGGCTTTCTCCCATGTTAGTCTCAAAAGACACGCCTCTAATTTGTAGACCTAGTTTCTCAGCATTCCTTAATTGTTTTTCTTTGTGCTTCCCCATCTAACAAAGTATCAGTTCAGTCAACAGATAATTTATAGCCTGGCCTTTACCACACCTTAATCCAACAGTTTCCTTGCCTTTTGCTTGCAGCTGTTAGACACAAAGTCAACGGACAGAAAACAAACGCTGTTGCACTATATATCCAATGTTGTGAAAGAAAAGTATCACCAAGTATCCCTCTTTTACAATGAACTTCATTATGTGGAGAAAGCCGCTGCAGGTATTGTGACCAGTGTTGCCCTTGTTAATATGTGAACCAGGTTCTGATGTATTTTAATCCTCCTATCCCCATGAGCTGTTCAAGAGTGGGTCACACTGCGTCAGAGTGGGCGACTAGTGTCATATACTCTACAAATATTCACATTTTCCCCATGCTTGTAAACCTTTTCTCTTCTCTTTCTATGAACATGCAAATGACCAAGTTTTACTGGTCCACACGGTCACAGAAAGTGAGTTTCAGAGCTGAGAGTGTGAGTATTCACAGACGCCAAACTTTGCCCTCTTCCCAGAAGTGCTGGTGTGACATCTAGCCAGCAAACAGATGCAATGTAACCTGTCAGTGTGAATACTGAATACTTGCAGAGAATTTTTCAAGATCAGTATAAGAGTTTAAGAAAATGTGAACAACAAATACATTTCAGGACACTGATTGTGATCTGCTTGTGGATATTACATAAGTAGAAAAAGAGCCTATGTTTGTTGAAGAAGCTGTTCAGCATCAATTACACAACTGTAATCCCAAATGAACAGTTTAAATTACCGTCCCCTTTGCAATAATGTCCAAGTGTTGGGTTTTGTTTTTTTAAAAGAACATACACCCGTATTACTGGTCAACATGAGGTTGTCTTAGTTAAACACTATTAATACGCACACAAGTGCAATGTGAATTTTGGAGATTGTCATCATCTTAGGGGTTAAACACATTCTTAAGTAAGTAAACTGATTTTCTCAATTTCTTGTGCTTGCAGCTGGATTCTGATATTTAAACTACAACTCGTTAGCCTTTAGTAGATTTTAGGAATCCATTTTAAACACAGGGAGGAGAAAACTAAGTGCTATGTTCTGTGCATTAGTGGGTGCTCTGTATATGCTGCGTGCTTGTATGGATGCAACTAACCCCTGTACAAGAATGACTTAACAGTCAGTTATTTTCGGTGCTACCATGGAAATGCACCAAACATTTATGAATTTTTATCCCAAGCTAAAACAAGTCAAAATACTGATGAGCAATTTCTAATTATACAGGGTAATCTGTGGCTTAATATTTACCAAGTTACCAACTCTAAGATCCTGTGCCTGGATTTATGAAACACTTCTCATTAAGGAGTTAAGAATGTTTGGATTTAAGCCTATAGTAAAGTGTTTATGTCACTCTCTCTACAAAAACACTTCAGCATTTTTGTTTATTTCTTAGTGTCCCTTGAAAATGTCCTGTTGGATGTCAAGGAGCTCCAGCGAGGCCTGGACCTGACAAAGCGAGAATACACCATGCACGACCACAATACAATGCTGAAGGAATTTATTCATAACAATGAAGGAAAACTAAAGAAACTGCAGGATGATGCAAAAATAGCCCAGGTATTCTTTTTAATCCCAGTCCCTGCCAAGGTGATGTAGAGACCAAGCAAGAAGAATCTGGAAATGCAGGAATTCCTGACGGTTGAAGAGGATATAACCTTCAGCAAACTGTGGCATGGCTGAGGAGATTCAGGGTTACTTGAGTTCCTCTGCCGGCTTTACCAGTGCTCACTGAAGTGATGACATAATATTAAGGTTATCACATACTTTCCTCTCTGTAGTCATCTAGCCAAGCTATGCATATTTGCACCCTGACGTCCATCCTCCTAGCCTCCTACTCAATCTTGTCACTCTTCTCTAAACGCTTTGCTAACGTTTTGCTATTTCTCCTCTGACAAACCTTTCCAACCACCATGAGATAAACTTTCAGAAGTGCAGCCTCCTTTTTGCAGGCACATTTGACTCTGAAATTTTCTGCCTACAAATGAATTACAGCTGCAAAGCTGAGCACTTTTGCCCAACTTAATGTGTGTGCACACACAGCACGTAGTGCGAGGTGCAAAGATCTCTCACATTTACATCCACAGTTCATTTTGTGGATACACAAATGCAGATGCAAATCTTGCAGGTACAGATTTCACACACAAAAAGGGAGGCTGAGAATACATCCCTTTACGACATTCTGTAAATGGACAATAGCTCATTTTTAAGATGTGAAGTTGAGTGAAAAATGTGCTTCTTACAGGATGCCTTTGATGATGCTGTGAAATATTTTGGGGAGAATCCCAAGACAACCCCCCCATCCGTCTTTTTCCCAGTCTTTGTCCGATTTGTGAAAGCCTACAAGGTAAGCAGACATTCATTTTGCTTCTTATTCCACTTCTGAATATGGCAAGGCTGCTAAACGTGGTCTGTAGCTTTCTACAATCCAGCTCACAGCTCCCTTCAATTCAAAGGTGTAACCTCCTGAGACGACAGACCCCAGAATGACCTGTGAAAGAGCACTGCATAGCCTTGCTATGGGACATAAAGTAAACCAGCAAAGGGCAGGGCAAGTAATTGTCTCAGGATTTTACAGAAACCAGGACAAACCACCATAGCAATAAGATTGAACAGCCCTAGTCTCTCTGGTCAGTCTTTGTGTGGCAATCTAGCTCCACCGCCTTAACATTAGTGCGAATCATGCAGCTGAATATCTATGCAGTGCCCTGAAAGTGCCCCCTCTGGTCTTCAGTGTAAACAGTTATAGTCACAAACTCATTTTTTGCAGTAAGAGAGGATTCTCTTGTTAATAAATAAATAAATAAATCTCAGAGTCCCTTCATTTGTCGTTGTTTGCAGCTCTAATGTGGTTTCTTGGTCTTTATGCTAAACAGCAAGCAGAAGAGGAGAATGAGTTGAGAAAGAAGCAGGAACAGGCACTCATGGAAAAACTTCTGGAGCAAGAAGCATTGATGGAGCAACAGGACCAAAAGGTATGAAACAGAGGACTTTGGGACAATATTACTTGAATATTTTGTCTTTAAGGTAAGGAACAACCCTTTCTGCCCTCTAGTGATGTTTGAGAGGACATACAGGTAAAACCCCTCCTGGTGCCATTTTATAATTCTCAGCTCAAGAGAAGAATTTCATAATTCTAACACTCTTTATATGTGGTGAATTTTGGTTTTACAAAAAGGGTTTAAAAATAGGTAGTGTTTTTTATCTTTACCAGCCAATCTTATAACAGGAAAAACTTCAGTAAAAGAGCATAATTCTGAATTTACCCAGTGTGCACATCTCAGCAGGCCCAACAAGAGAAATTTGGGGCTCTGGCACACCATGTTCACTGGGTTCTCACCCTCACCCATCCCACTTTATTTACCCAGATGTTAAGGACGGTTTAGGAACACCCCTCCAAGCTCCTGGCCCTGATACAATTGTTCCTCTTTTCCCGTCTTCTCATCAGCCCTTCATTTCAGTAACAGGCTCTGAGAAATTAGGTTGGAATAAAGCATCTACTCCATGCCCCTACCAACAGCAGCTTTGTGCCTTAGCTTTATATTGCATTTTCCTAGGGTTTTGTCTATATTCTGTACATAGCATTTTTGTTAACTCTTATATTTACAAACTAACATGTAATATGCCTACAGAGAAACTATCCCTATAATATCCTGGTGGTAGGCCGCACCCAAGGGATGCCCTGTCAGAGAAATTACCCCTATAATATAGTAGTAGGCCCAGCTTGAGGATGCCATTTTATAGAAACCTTTTTCCCAGCATGCCTTTCTGGGACTGGCCCCTTAAATTTAGCAAATGGAAACAACTACAGCCCTAAAGTGGCCATTTTGTAACTGGTTGCTTCTGTTTGCATTTCTTTCCCTTCCAGCTCTCCAGTACCCTTATCTCCAGTCATGTTTTCCCTTTCTGATGCTGGAGGAAATGGCACAGTCTCTCAATCCTCTAATGCTTTACAGGATTAAATAAATGGTAGAAGAGATGGAGAGTGAAATTAAGCAAGGGGAATGGACAGATTTAGCTGCTAGAAAAAACACTCATCAGTTTTGACTTCCTTTGTGGGTTTAGACAAGTCACCTCACCTCTCTGCCTTGGTTTCCCGATCTATAAAATTGGAATGAGACCCAAATATTAATACTTGAAATTGAGTAAGATGGTATTTGGTGTCTTGCATATTTGAGAAAAGGAAAAGAGGAATGCAGCAATGCCCTGTTGGGGGCTACTCCTTACTGATCTTTACTCCCATTTCCTTTCAGTCTCCTTCCCATAAAACAAAGAGACAGCAGCAAGAGCTAATTGCAGAGCTACGCCGACGACAAGTCAAGGATAACAGACATGTGTATGAGGGGAAAGATGGTGCAATTGAAGACATTATAACAGGTAAAGGAGCTTTGTTCACAAGCCTCAGGGGCTGGTTCACAGACATCATCAAATTGTGGCTGTATATAAATCTCACCTGAACTATTGTAGAGCTCTACAAACCTCTTAACAGGTATGGTTCAAATACAGTTTAGAAAGTTGTTTCCAGTGCTGTGACTGTAGTATACAAATCCTTGCCACTGGTGTGTAACAAACCAGACCCCCTAACCAACTTTAATGTGCCCACTTTCTGCACATTTTCCATATACAGAGGTATCAGTCAGATACCCTTTGCTTATTTCACAAGTTTTTCTTTCAGCATGTTGTCATGACAAACTTAGTCCTTATGCTAAGCAATAGAAAGTTCAATACCCTGGTAGACAGTACTGCAGTCTCTGCATGCCATACAAACCTTTCCTTGCAAATGTTTCCACAAACAGAATGACTGATGTTTAACATTGTTTAAGAGCTTGCAGTTTCATTAAAAAGTACTAACAGTAATTACCCCATGTTAATACACAGCTCAGGACAAATCATTTGGTCATACCTGAATGATTTATAACCTGACTTGTCATGGTTTTACTGCTTTCCAATTAGGGTAGACTAGTACTTTGCACTTGCCACAAATTAGAATTGAATACAATAGTGGCTGGGTGTAATTTATAATAATAGCCAGAGGTGATCAGGACACTGAGCAAAAGATTCCTGTTATAGCAAAGTTGCTTTTTAAAATCTGTTTTTGTTTAGTGTCCTTTCAATTTACATAGATGTTCTGGTAGTTTATTTTTATTTTGATGCATATTCTGCATCCCTGTAGGGGAAGGGGCAAAATGATTTTCATAGAATCTCAGGAGGTCATCTAGTTCAACCCCCTGCTTAAAGCAGGACCAATCCCCAGACAGATTTTTGCCCCAGATCCCTAAATGGCCCCCTTGAGGACTGAATTTACAACCCTGTGTTTAGCAGGCCAATGCTCAAACCACTGAGCTATCCCTCCCCCTCCAATGGTCATCCATTTCACTCGTACCAATGCTTAAGAAAAAAAATCTTTGGGCTAGATTTTCTTGACCATATTTTGCATTACTATCTTTTTCACAAGGTTTCCCGAGGGAGAAAGAAACAATGTTGCCACTTAGGGCATAAAAGGAAGCTGAAGGCATTTCTGTCCTAGTTGAGTGCTGGGTTGGAACTTCTTCACTACAGCTTTCAAGACAGTGTACACCAACATTATGTTTTAGGCCTTTATTGGAAGGACACAGTCAATGTAATAGCTAGTCATAATGAGTTAAAAGCTGTCATACATGCTACACCGCCCCAAGGTCCCACTGCCAGTGTTTGTAATTTTACAAATCACATTTTCCCATTCAAAAATAAAGTTTTAAACCTACTCAAAGGGAGAAACTGACCATGTGAGACACTGTGAAGATAACCATATGCAAAAGAATATCAAAGTGCTTATAGCAAAAGTGGATAAACAATTATCAGACATGTTATTTTTAAATTGATGGTGTCATTTTAGACCCCGAGAAAAGCTTTAGTTGACCCAAATCTATGAACCTTAATGATCTGTAGCCACCACCAATGATGGCACACTCCTCTCTGGATTAGATTTTTATTACCAGTGAAAACTGTGAAATTTAAAGTGGTTATTTGGAGCCTATTTGGAATTTTTGTCCCCAAAGAAACCCAGCTTAGTGTGTCCTATTGTGAATAAATAACTGATCAGAACATGTAAAACCATCCCAGGATGTCCTTAACAAAGCACTAACAATGTACTAATGCAACAGATCTTTGCTTCTTACTGTGTTGTTTGTCATGTTTGGCTGTTATTTTCCATGCAGTGTTGAAGACAGTGCCCTTTACCGCTCGAACTGCCAAGCGTGGCTCTCGGTTTTTCTGCGAACCTGTTCTCACTGAGGAATTCCATTACTAAACTATTACTCTTTCACACCTGATGCTCTTAAAAGGTTGCTGTAGGTTTTTGACATTTCTCCATTTGTATGGATCTCAGACAGGGCCACGTGAATGTTAAATGGATAGGAATGTCTGGTGTCTACTTGGAGTTGTATTTTGTCATCACGTCATTGCACGTTCTTGTATTTCAGTTGTCTTTTATTATATCCCATCAACCTTGTGCATGACACTTTTGGCTATCCTCACATTTCAAAGCCACCACTGAGCTATATGACAAATGTCATAGAACAGCAAGTGATGGAAGTCACAGAATGCTATGTATAGAAAAGCAGCTTTGTTGCAAATCAGATTCTACAGTTTACGGGAGGGTTAGTGGGTCAAATGCAATTATAAATGTGACAGTTCACCTGGTTTTTCTATGGCATCTCTTCTGGGTTCTAGAAATCCCCTTCTATGTGAAGTGGCTTATGTAGTATGCATGCAGTAAACGACTGCTCTGTTGGGAAGCAGAAATGCAGTGTGCATGAGCTGAGCTGAACTTCCATGGGCTTTGCTTCCTGGCTTGCAATAGTTACTTGTGATTATATACATGATCTGGGGGGCACTCACTCATTTTTTTCAGCCATTTTAACCAGCACTTGCATGTTTGTCTGCATGTATAAGGAATAAAATGTACAAAATCCTTTCTCATTCTGTCACATCCACATTTAATTTATTTTTCAGTTCCATGCCAACTTAAACATGATTGGAAATGCCTATTGAACAAAGAGAAACAGATCACAGAGGGTGGCTACATGGATTGGCTATCAGTAAAGCTGAAAAAAAAATCCAGAATGATTCCCCCTCTGATGGGGGGAAATTGGGGACACACTCTGTAGTGTCGTGGCCATTGTGAACACTGGTTGCAGACTTGGACTTCTGGGTCTAGTCATGGCAAAGCTGTATTAAATGAAATCTTAGAATTATGCTGGATTCCTGTTTGGTCAGTGCCAACTTCAGAGGATTGGATGAAGAGACCATCTAAGTATGGGTACGGGGGAAAGGAAATGGAGAAACTTAATTTTGTTCTCAAAATTCTATAGCAATCACAGCTATTACTGATAAATATTGGCATGTAACTGGATATATTTACATCTTGTGGTGTAAACTATATAAAGGGTGTGTTTAACACAGCATGTATCTGTTAACACTGTTGTCTTTGTTATTGGTTCTTAATCAAAGACAACAGCGTTTCATTTCTTACTTTTGCAATGTATTTTTATGAGAGCTTCTTAATAAGATTGCAAACTATAATCAGCTCAATAGTTATTTTCTCTTTCAAGTTAATTGCTGAATTGTCTTCCTGGAGCCAATCTTCAAAGCAGCTTGGAATTTTGTTAGTGAGAGACTAGGATGGCCATCTTGTCCTTTCCTTCCTGTTTCTAACCTCCTCTTGTAGCCTTGGCCTCCTTCCCTCTTCTTGCTCTCTTGGCTAACATGCCTGGGATTTTTGAACACTAAGTTGAGTTGCTCTTCTTTTTCCATCCCATTTTTTATTTAACCATCATTTTGTGTTTTTTTTTCTGTTTAGCCCTAAAGAAGAATAATATCACTAAATTTCCAAATGTTCACTCGAGGGTAAGGATTTCTTCTAGCACACCGGTGGTGGAGGATACACAGAGCTGGCAAGCATCACTTTTTACTTAGCTTCCTCCTCTCTCTATATGCCAGACAAATTGCTGATAAATATGACTAAATGTAATACTGGTGAGAGTCTAAAGACATAAGGTACATTATAGATTTAAGAATGTCAGTGTCCCTTAGACATTTATTTTCACACTTGTGTTATATGGCATGGTAGAGCATGGGCTAGGATGCACTAAATTGTTGCTCCTATGGGAGGCTCATGTACAGTATCTGACTTCCATGTGATCCTGATCCTGGCTTTCTTTCTCTCCTCCCTACTGAGGATCTGCAAGCTTTGGGGGTAACTAAAGCTCTAGAGATACAGTAATGGTTTCAGCAAATGCAGAGAAATTAAAATAGGGGACAGCTTTCAAGGCTTTTTGGTTTTAGAAGTTCCCTTGAGTTGGGACACCATAGCTTTCTTGATAGGTATAGTGGGCTCCCACCCCTCTCCCCTTATTGCCAGTTGGGGAGGGTGAAAGGCCTTAACCCTCTCCCTGGTTGAACTGTTAGCGAAAGAGGGCTATACATCCAGCATTCTGATTGACCAACAGGGGACAGATGGAAAAAATGCCAGACATTTTTCATATAAAATGAAGTGGCTTTTACCAAACTATAAAAGATTGAATCATAGGACTGGAAGTGACCTTGAGAGGTCATCTAGTCCAGGCCCCTGTACTCATGACAGGACCAAAAGATTGATTTATTAGAACCATGAGTGCTTACTCTGACTGGTGCCCTCTTTCCCTGGCCCCTTTTTCCATTTTGGTCCAAAAATTTGGCCCCTCCAAGTTTGCCCAAAATAGTTAGCAGTGTCCTATGCTCCATCACACCCCAGAGCTGTTCCCCAGCCTGTTCTGCTGCTGCCAGGACTGTACCACACAGTGCTTCTGGAGCATGTGCAGTATCCCTAAGAGATAGACAAGAAGCTGCACAAATCCATGTGCAGACAGGAGCAGCTGAGCATCACCCATTGGCTGCCCCTGCTGATGGTTCATGGCTGGGGGGATCCAGGAGCCTTTAAACAAAACACTAACCCAGCCACGACTTCGAAAAGCCATGTAAGCAAAGATATGCAAAGGGCTTCAGGTGCCCCACCCTCACTGAAATTTCTTCCCTGGCAGAAGAAATTTTCCCCGTATTAGGATATCAAGGGACATACTGAGTGTGCTCAGTATATCCCCAGTCGTCATTCCCAAGAGGCCTACTTCCATAAATGGCACTCATCAGGACAGATAGATTATGACCTAAATTTATCCCTGTTGTAATTTCTGACTTCACTGGGAATGGGTGGAGATTTAGCTGCTCATGCAAGCATGAAGTCATCATTGTGTGGCTGCAGCCAAGGGGGAAAGTATTTTTGGATCCTCGTCAGACTAGTAGCAATGGAACAGAATAGAACCTTTACATTTTTACCATATAGTAATTGTCTAGTATCCACTTTTTCCATGCTCCCCTCCCCCCAAAGATTGATTTTATGCCTTCTATAAGTCTTTCTTGCTCTGGAAAGAACAATTTAAAACATTATCCTACTTTGAGTTTTTATTCAGCTTCCAGCCCCTTTCAGAAAAAAAATTTACTGATCAAATTGCAATGATTCTAGTGATTACATCTAAAAATACCCCAAAAACCTACTTCAGCTCTATTGATTCCAATAGATGTTGCCTTTCACAATGACTTTACTAAAAATAAAGTTATAATCTCCAGCCAATCAGAAGAAAAACTTAACTTGACAGCATGAATCTGTTTAGACAAGAATACCACCAGTATTACCTTTTTTGGTGTTTATTAATAAAGGACAAATCATATTTGTTTAATTCTCAATGGGTTTAAAGGCCCTTTACTCTTTCTACACAAGCTGCTTTGATTGGCTGCCAGAAGGACTTTTTCTTTTCTAAACAAATGACATTTAATTTACCTGTTTCTGATATCTGATTTCCTTTTTGCAGATCTTAGAAACCAGCCATACAGACGAGCCGATGCGGTAAGGAGAAGCGTTAGGCGACGTTTTGATGATCAGAACTTGCGCTCTGTAAATGGTGCTGAAATAACCATGTGAGCTGGAGATTTGCATGTGAAAAGTAGAGCGTGTGCTTGAATGATACCTTGTCCATGTGAACTATATGTGCTACCATTTAATTATAGCCTTGAATACAGTAAAATTACCTTCTAAAGGGCTCAAAAAGACATAGAAAATGCATAGGAACGTAAAAGTGATGGGCTCTTTACTCAACCATAGCTAACAAGTGCCTAAAATTGAAGTACCTGCTCAAATTAATCAAAGCAATAGGACTTGATTTGATTGGGTATCTTTTTACACCAACACATTATTCAGTATTTTTAACCAAAATGTAAAATACATGATTTTTTTTTTTTGTTACATGAAATTTAGTGATTGGTCTTCAGTGGCCCTTCTTGATTTCCTGACAGGTTGTAAATAAGTAATACTTGGATGCAATCTGCTGTGGACTTAAGCTTTTCAATGCATTCCTGTCCTGTCCTCTAAGGAATTAACCTTGAGCTTCAACTGCACTTATTAGCTTTTTATATATATATAAGGGCTTACCATGTGCAAGGGGGAAGTAATTACAAAATGAACTGTACCTTTCAGCCATATACAAATCCCAGACTAATACAAATAAGATGTGTTAAAGACATAATTCAGTGAACACAAGGTTTATATCAAATGAACATGAACTATTCTTCATGTTCAGATTCTGCTTTTTATATGCCAGTGTGCAATGTGGGATAGTTGGAGGGTATGAATGCATTGCAAAGATCTATGAAACAAGAATGTTGTATAAGACTCATTTACTACGTTCTTCAAATAGAGGCAGCTTTTGAATAACAAAGTGTATTTATTAATTAGCACTAAGATATTAACATCTCATTAATCAGTATTAGGATTTCTGAGGACCATTATGGTTCAGTTATTAACTCAGTGAAATAATCTTGTGCCCTGCTGAGAGAGGATTTTAATACCCCATCTATAAGCTTTAAACTTGCATCTGCATTGAGCAAGAATGGTAACCCAGTAAGTATGTTTTTCCTTTGACAATCGAGTTCTGATCACTTAATACAAAGGGACATTTGTTGTTCAAATGCATCCCAACTTCTAAATTCTTATCTTATATATTGCATTTTACACTTTAAAACTGAGCTTATTTTATTAGGCTTGGCAATATTTTAAATATAAACACAGTGCTACTGGTGCAGATCAATTTACTGTTATAATGGAATTTTATTTTATCCTACAATGGCAGGGCACTTGATCTATTCCAAAGTCAAGAACTGGACTGATGCTAAATTTGTACTTTCAGAGAAGATACATTTTGCTTGTGGCTTACCGTTCCTGGTAGCATTGCATCAGTACGTTAATTGTAAAATTTATTGTATAGTATTTAACCACTGAATCTCTTTTCTTTTATGTTGTGCTTTATGTGAACCACTGGTGAAGGTCCCATTTTCCTTGAATAATGTGTAGTTATATGAATCTGTTTTTAAATGTACAGATATTTTGCTACAAAATTGGTGCAGTTTTTTATGGTTTTTACACTTCTCTTTAATTCCCACTTTAGTCTCTGGGTAATATTGTAAATATTGTTTAAAAAAATGCATCAGCCTGTGCTATACAATCTGAATGTTATTTTAACTTATAGTTTTGTTTTTTATATTTAACTAAATGGACAGTTTGGGGCTCAAAGTTACCACATTGACTTCCGCTTCCCTATTTACAGAAAGTTTACATTAAAACTGCCACCTATTGTCTCATTTACAGCAACGTGTACTCAACATGCAAAAGAGAACATGCCAAGATTGCCTCTTTCTTCACTGATAGTGACAAAAGAGTTTTAATCTGTAGAAGAAAAAATAATTTGGCAACGTAATTTAAGTACATTTATTAGTCAAATGGATCAAACTCGTAAACTCAAAAGCATTTTTATAACTTAACTGTAGCCAGCAAATATTACCATGCAAGTGGACTGTAATATTGGCATGTTCTCTTTGATGTTTTTCTAGTAATAGACCTGCTTCTTAGCAATATTAGAAGTGTTTTATAAAAGCAGTTCATGTTACTTTTCTGGTCTATTCATGGCATATGATCAAATAAACTATTTACACTACTATACAGTAATCCATGGTTCTTTGGTATGTTTATACTACTATTTTATGCAGAGCTTGCTAGCAGATGGATCATGAGTATGATGATGGAACAACTTATTCTTACAGAAATAATGGTCTGATATCTGCAGTTTATCAACAGGGGAGGAGGGGGGTTACAAATTCCAAGTTTTCTCACCAGCTTCTGCTCTGTGCCACAACTTTCTGTAAAACCTAAGGTTTCTCATCCTATGATTCTGAATTTTTGTTTTGACGAGAAACACTGCACAACAAATTCTGCTTAACCTAGCTTCCCAGACAAACAATAGTAATGGCAAAAATGGAAAGGAATCTCACCCACACAGCACTCCACTCTGTGAAGCCATGATTGGTCCTATTTCCATACTAATGATATTGAACATAGGCAATATAATGTCAAGGCAGGTGGAGGTAAGGCACTCATTAGAAACCTCAAACATAGCTAATTTTCTCCATTCAAGTCAGTGGACTTACACCAGGAAGGAATTAAGACCATTTTCTTTGTGTTCTTCACCTTAGAACTCCTTTTCACAAGAGTGTGTTTTGTCAATTTTTTCTACCACACAACAGTTTCTTAGGACCCTGGCTGGGTTGGAAGAAAAAGTTCTTGGGTCCTTTCATGGCTTGAAAAAACATATCTCCTCTTTTGTAGCAACTGCAAATATGATGAGCAGAGGTCACTTTTTTTTTTTTTTTAAAAACAGGGAGTGGAGGTAATAAGTCACAAGACCTGCAGGCCAATGCTCAAACCACTGAGCTATCACTCCTCTGTTTTTAAACCAAGTACAAAAACTGTACTCTAAAGCAAGGAAATGAGATTATAGTAAGGACACATCACTATTCTGGGAAATATAATCAATATGCAATATGGTTATTTTATAAACACTTCTACTTTTCAATATAGGTGTACCATAAGTAAAACAAAAAACTACCTTACGTTTTATCAGTCACTAATTTTCATAAATCTTACCCTGGTCTAACTTCCTTGATAAACATTTCAAATCCTACACCTTTTGATTAACAAGCATTTCTTATTGCAGTACAATTGATAATAGATCTTGAGACACTGTCATATAAAAGAAAAAGAATTTGCTTTTCTCAGCACTTTCATACAGTTCCAGCTGCTCTTTGAATATAAGGTTTGTATTTACCAAGGCTCAGCTCCCTCACCAGCAATCTATATCCGGTGAACAGATTTAATTAATATCTGAATAAGAAAAAATATCACAACACCTAAACAGATATTTTACACCCATGACTTTTTTCCTTCCCTTCTTCCCCCATCTCAAAAGATGATTTTTAGTGATTCCAGGCAAAAATTCATTATGAGAAATACACTGCAAAAGAATAAAAAATGTGTGTAAATAGATGTGCTACAATATTTCTGCAGCAAAATTTAATCTAATAAGAAGAATAAAATGGCAGACAAGTTATTTCTGGTGGTGGTGAATAAATTATGCCATAAATGTAGTAAGCAGCGTAAGCGATAACACAATTTAACAAAATATTGCAAAGCTCAGATTTAAGAGAACAAATCTTGTAACCAAGTCTTAGATTTAAATTTTTGAAAAGGGCTTAACAAATACAAAATAAAATGGGAAGAGGGGTGGATTCAAGATAGCAGAATATGCAACCCAAGCAACACAGCATTAAAGCTAGTGCTTGGGATTCAAGTGAAACTGACTACAACCAGGAAAGCTAACTTTCAGTCCAACCTGAGCATTGTGCAAAAGAGACAAATAGCAAATCAAACACTGATTAGTATTTTAAACATTCTTTGTTTTAGTAATCAATAGCATTATTAATAAAAGGAAAACTAAATTTATTTTGCCAGTAATCCCTTCAATTTCAAGACAACTACAGAATCTGAAATCAAGGGGTTGTGATGCCTTTTGAGAAGGAAAAAGACAGACTGAATTTTGTTGTTGCTGTTTGAGTAGATAGAAATACCCAAGGGCAGAACACTTCCTATCACTCAAGGAAGGAGCAGTCCCATCCATTAAAAAACATGAGGCTGCAAAACTTTTTTTGAGGGAGGGAGGAGAAAAATACTTTTTTCCTCAAGATTAGAAAACAAGCTGTGCCTTGCCAAAACAGATTTAAATGAGATTGTATTTCCTATTGGGATGGTTTTTGCAAGATCTGATTGAGAAATACAAAAGAGATACATTCCATTAGAATAATTTACAGTTACATTTTTTATTTTTAATGGAAAAATAAAGACAAACCTTTTAAAAGTAATATTTACTTAGAAACATGTTTCTTCATGTAAATTATGCTAGGCAATAAAAGTATTTTACACAAATTCTAATGTGTTTTCAAAACCATTATTACCTGTCAAAAATTCTAAACTAATTTGCTACCTTTAAACATTTCCTCAAATCTCTGTCAATGTAAAACCAAATATTAGACATGATGAACTGTGTACTGCGTACTATCACCCCCAAATTGTGTGTTTAGTTTTGTTTTTCACTATAGAGTTAACCTAATTGCTACAATACCAATGTATTTGCTTTTTTAAAATATAAACACAGGGAAGTGAATTTTACAAGGTTAGCAAAATATATATATTTAAAATCTAACTGATTTTATATAGCCATATACCCATGATCAGCGCTCAAGTCCTGACACACAGACTAACCTGCAACTTTCCACACTTTGGATAGTTGCTGGGCATGGTGCAGAAATATGGAACAGTCCCACTGCCAACATTTTAGTTCATTTGCAGTTTTTTGGATATTTAGCATGAAACATTTTATTATACATAAAATACAATTTATTAGAATTCTTTACCTCAAACCCTACCTGGCAAAAGTCGTATAAGGTATTTCTTCAATAAGGAATGATTCACAGGTATGTTAGGTAGTGATGGATGACTAGTATTTGTTATGTTAGAGGTGTATACTGAATATTTTTAAATACAAAAACCTGTCATTTCCTTCTGAATATAGCAGACCAAATATGTCTCAAATATTTTCTTTCAATTGAAAAGTTTCAGTCTCAAAGAGCAACCTTAAAAAGTGTGACTCATTTACCCATCCTACTGAAAATATTCTGTGTGAATGCTGCAGTTGTAGGTTTTGATCTTAAATGGGCTTTTTAGGCATTTATGTACTGGTAACGTTTGTCATATGTATTAGAAAAAGGGATTAATACGCTGAAAAGGAAGCTACACTCTGTACACAGTCTTCAAAATAAAAATTGAGTGAACACATGTTGCTTATTCCATCAATCATAGATAGCAGTTATTTCTATTAGAGCTGTACAGAGTATTTAAAACTAGAAATAAATACTAGTACACGCTAGAGGACAAAATTTAATAATTGATAAAAATGTACAAAAATATTCAAATCAGAAAGGTTTCAGAATGTGTACCACAGTAGTCAATACTTGTCACTGAATAGGGAAAGTAGAACTTTTCCTCAAAGCAAAACTGGTCAGAGGCTACCAAAAGGAGGGTGGGGGGTGGAAGCTGAATTTTTAAAAACAATACTAGTTTTTTTTTTTTTTTAAAGAAAAGGTTTAGAATAACATTGATTTTCTACATTAATATTGCAACTGCTATTTAAAATTTGGTGGTACATTCTTCAGCAGGTCCTTAAGGCAACATATTGAAATTAATTTACCATTTGATTTTATGTTAAATTTTCTTATCAAGATAAATGCTGAAATAATGCCCTCAGCCATTTTAATATATATGTCAGGTTTTACTTTAATAAAAATGGTGGCTATTTTACAGCAGCGCCCTCTAGTGCCACTGTAATGAAAGGCCTAGCAGATTTCCATCATAAACACCTATTTGTAAGGGTTTAAAACTTTACCATAAAAATTCACTCCAAGATGAAACTTGACATAGAAAGTCTCAGCCAGGAAGTCACATTTTTTGTTTAATACAAATTATCAAAACCATAAGTTTGGCCAGTAATGTAGTGCACAAAAAAAGCAATTTCTGTTTCTGGTGCTTCTCTGTACTACAATAAATCAAGAAATGGATTCATTATTCCCTCTCCATTTCCCTCCTCCTGCCAAAAAAACAAAACAAAACAAAAAAAAAACACACACAAAGACAATTAAGCCACAAGAAACTACATTTTGAATCTTTCCAAAAAGGAAATTTAGCTTGTCTCCACTGGCCTCTAAAAGCAGGTTTAGCACCTTTCCAGAAAGAACTGTTTAAGACATGGATTGCTAGAAAGGGGCTAATACTTTCCCTGGCCAGAGTAGGCAGGACCCAGAATCAGAAGTGAAACAACTTCCATTCATCAAAGGGCTCTAGGGTGTACAGAATATATATGCTTCCTAGCAAGTCAAGAACAGAACTTCAACTTTAACTCTGAATTTCCTCTGTTTTTTCTAGATTTGATGCCAGGCCCCATAATGATATTACTTGAATGCATTTTTTTATGCAGTATCATTAAAACCCACTGTTATTTCAACAATGGAACTCAGAATATCAGAACTCATGTCCTGAATTAGACATCAGTTTCTTTTATTAAATCCTACTGTAAATGTATTTGGTATAAATAATGTTCTTATTGATCTTCATCCAGTTGTTCCAAGAGGGTTCTTCTCTGTTTTTCTAATTCCCCTTCGCTCAGTTCACTCCCAGATGTATCCCAATTACCCTGCAAAGAAATGTAACCATTATGACAAGAAAACACTGTAATTCACCCACAGCAGCTATTGCATGTGTTCCAATACCGCTTTCTGGCCTTCATTAGGAAATACAGTAACTCCTCACTTAACATCCTCCCGCTTAACGTTGTTTCAAAGTTACGTTACAGCTCCATTAGGGAACATACTCGTTTAAAGTTGTGCAATGCTTTCTTATAACGTCGTTCGGCTGACTTTACAAGGGAGCATTGCACAAGTTCCTCTTCTCCGCCTCCTCCCCCTCCCTTCCCTCCCAGCACTTCCCCTGCTGCCAAACACCTGTTTGGTGGCGTTTAGGACTTTCTGAGAGGAAGGAACGGAGGGAGAGAGCAGGGAAGCTGCTGCCCCCCCCCTCCCCCCACCTCCGGCAGGCAGGGCCACCCGGAACACAGGGGCTTTAGGGGCTGCAGGGCCCTGGGCCAATGGGGGCCCCGGCCTGCAGCTCTAAAGCCCCTTTCGGAATGCGGCCCTGCGAGCACGGGCTGGAGGACTCAGGAGGAGCAGGGGCAGCCGCGCAGCCAGCGGCCGGAGAGAAGCGGTGCTTTCCCCTTCAAAGCCGGCGGGGGGGGCGGGACAAGCTCCCAGAATTGCGGCCATGGGGGCGGTGCCGCGCTGCACAGAGCCACCTGCACATCCCCTGCACCAAACAGGAGCTGCCCCAGGTAAGTGCTCTGCACCTCCTGCCTGCCCCACCCCTGAGCCTCCTACACCACCCTCCACCCTGAGCTCCCTTCCGCACCCTAACTCCCTCCCAGACCCCGCCCCCCGCCCTGAGTGCCCTCCCACACCCTGCACCCCCAGCCCTGAGCCCCAGGGGCACCTCCCCACCACAGTACAGTACTGTACAGTATATAATGCCTTTTGTCTGCCCCAAAACAATTTCCTCGGAACCTAACCCCCCGCATTTACATTAAATCTTATGGGAAAACGATTCATTTAATACTGTTTCACTTAAAGTTGCATTTTTCAGGAACACAACTACAACGTTAAGTGAGGAGTTACTGTATAGCCAGAAAATCAAGGGAATACAATCCATATTTAAAGGAACTGACAAGTGAAGCAATATAACATGAAAACATTTGTTGAATTCTAATCCTACATCCCTCAGAGCAATATGCGATATACTTGTATGCAACTGTTCTCAGACGCTAAGCATCCCAAGGAGGGTCTAACACTAGATTTCTTGTCACAAATTTTTCATCACTGCTACCAATATTGGTAGCAACAGTGAAAGCATTGGAGTAGACAATGTTCTAGGTGACAGCTTGTGTTTTAACCACCTTGTTGTCTAACCCTGCTCTGAGCAGGTCTTCACAACATAGTGTTTAGTACTAGACTTCGGCCACAGTTTTCTCCAAAAAATGCAGATTCAGCAACACTAAAACATCTTCCAAACTGATGTCAGTTTCAATTATTTTTTTTTACTTAAACAGTTTCCAAACACATAGAAATATTTTTATTTTGACATGTTTGAAACACGTTCTGATTTTTTAGTTCAAAGCAATTTTTCATTTAAAAATTGCCTTTAATTTTATTAAATAAATGACGCTTTAAAACTGTCAAAATCAAAATAAAAAAATTCAATTTTGTTAAGATAAAATGTTTTATTTCACCCAAAATGATTTACCCCCCAATTTTTTGATTGGTCAAAAATTGAAGGAAAAAAAAGTTATTGCCCAGAAATCTATTCCCCCACCCCCAAAAAACCCACAAAACTCCACAATCAGTTATTCACAGAGCTCTACTGCGAACACCAGCAGCTGTCTGGAGCCCTATCTACATTAATGCATCCACCATTAGTCTACCAGTAGTAACAAGAGTGGGCAATTTTGAGCAAAAAAGCCCAATGTAGACAAGGCCTGACAGATTAGCTACTCTTGGTTCTCTGCTCCCAACATAGTATATCTCCCACCCCATAGGATGTATGGTTGGGATTTTCTGAGGAGCCAAAGAGAGTTAGGTGCCAAAATGGATTGTTCTCGGAGGACACATATCCTAATGAATTACCACGTACTCACCCTTCTCCCCAGAGAGAGAGTGTTCTGGGAGACTTCTGTCTGTGAGAGGACTGAACAACAGGGTACAGTTGCAACCTACACACCTCATTGACAGCATTACAAGATGCTCTCTCATGGGAGCCAACAGTGCTGAGCCTGACAGAATTTCTCATTCAGTTACCTAATTCCCTTAGTCTCTTTAGAAAATCCAGTCTATATATTCTCCAAAATACAAGTTACTCAGAATGGATGCTATAATAAAAAGTGGACCCTGCAAGTGCTCTCAACAACATTCTTTGCCTTCAAAAAGCCCAAGAACCACTTAGCTCCATTAGCACTTTCTTCCACCACTGGTCTAGCTCCAGTGCAGCTCCACCAGTGCTAAATCAACAGTGGGGAAAAGGACAGCTACACCCAGAGATGAAAGATTGCTCCATCAAATCTAGTCTTCGTTGTGTTTTAGTCCAGGGTAGTCAAGAGGTGGATGGCGGGCCAAGTCTGGACCACCAAATCCTTTTGAATGAACCTCAAAATCTTTTTTATTTAAATTTATCATCATCATAGTCGGGTTTTTTTTTTTTTAATTATTTTCTCTAGAGCCTCAACCTTGACTATACCTTGACCAAGAAATTGGGACCTTGACAAAAAAAAAAGGTGTTCTACCCCGTTCTAAACTAAAAATCCCATATTGTTTAAATATGAATACAATCGTAACATGTGAGCCATGTGGACTATGGCCCAAAACCCAAATGTTCCTCTACTTTCCTTAAACAGTGTACTTCACTTTCAGTTTTGGGTGGGTTTTTTTACATCATAAATAATCATTAAAATACAGCTTTAAAATGAAAATATGACATCTACACAAAACCACATGCAGAATTACTAAGCTACACAGATCCCAAAACATACACTAATAACAATTTTAAATCTTCTTGGAATGCTGTCCATCTACAGATAAAAATCACTGTAAATAAATGTGACGTTGCACCGCATAATGCTTTATGAAAATATGCTTATGAAAGTAAATATGACATAACTGGAATGTTTTATGCTAGATATGCCATGTAACATCTCTGCAAAGGTTATGATCTACTGAATATATTCATCCTATTTGTATGCATGTATCATTTTTGTATTCCAAGTTATGAATATTGGCTATGTACTTGTTTAATTTTAATTAGCCCCTGTGAAGCAGTTGGTCAGCTTCCTGAGAAAAGACTATTCTCAGTAAGTGCCCAGTCAAGAAATACTTAAGCTAACAAAGAACTTGGAAACGCCAATCCACATCTGAGCACACTACATCAGAGGTAGTCTCGGCACATCAGTTGGCAGTCTCAAGGGGGTTTCTGTGATCCAACCCGTCACAATAAATCCTTAGCTTATAAATTAGCAAGCTACTCTTTAATTAGTTGTATATTTTTATGTGGATCTGTAAAGCTACTATATTGTATTTAGCCAAAATAAAATAAAAAAACCTCACAGACAAACAAAATGGAACCAAGAAAGCTTACAGAATCTTTTCCAGGACGCTTTTTAGGAGGAGATTTATGCTTTGATTCCGATCTTTGTCTAGGTCTATCCTTTTCATTCTCTCTCTCTTTTTCTTTTTTATCCTTTTCTCGTTCAGTATCAGATTCTGGTGAATCCTGTGTAAAAAAAAATGAATGGGAAAAATTCTTAAAGCTTCCAAATATTTATTTTATTAACATGTTGTATAATGTGCACAGTGAGTGTACACACATCTCAGTACAACTAAACTCTGCAAAGCTCCATTATTGGGTTACATATAAGCAAACTGGCTTATTTAACATGTTCTTGTTTAGAACTAACTAACCAAATACCATTAACATGGCAGAAGAAAGCCAATACAGAGGCAAATGCATACACAAATGATTTAAAAAGAAAGATAGGTAGGCTGACTTCAACTTGAAACATAGCAACAATTAAAACGGGCAGAGGAGAACTTACTCTACTCTTTTGCTTTTTAATCATACATATGAGGGATTAGGTCACACTAGATCAGTGGTTCCCAAACTGGGGTTCACGAAATGTTACAGGGGGTTATCGGGGAAAAAATTTCCTAATGGTGGACAGAGCTGTCCATAGGGACCCCATAGGCCAGCAGCCCAGAGCCCCTGGACTTCCAAGAGCTAAGCAGATCAAAGCAAGCATATCTATCACACTGAGATTTTAACTTCAAGCCTCCTTATAAGAAATGGAAAGGGAGGTGGATATTTTTTTACTGTTTTTAAAATTAAATAGGCAGCTAGTGTTCTCCATAATAATTTTAAAAACAGTAAGTTTAAGCTTTGGTGTAACATGCGTTGTTTGCCTGAACTGCTCAAGACCTGAATGCTTGTGTAGGAGGAACTCTGAGTTGGCTTCTTAAATACCTTCATGCTGTTTCACATCTGATACTCCTTGATGAAACACAGGAGCCTTGTCTTATAAACAGGCTTATTCAAAGTGATAAAAGCTATGAAAGTGAGATCTTGGAAGAGTGTTGCGGTTTTCATAATGTAATAAAATACTGTAATGATGAATAATAATAGTAATAAATAGTGTGTAATAAGCATGTCATTAAAAAAATGTATATTTCCAAGATCACTGCTTTTATAATTTATACTCAGGTAAAGGAGAAAATCCCTGGAAATATTCATTTTTAGGAGGGGGTTTGTGAGACTTGCCATTTTAGTGAAAGAGGTTCACAGGTTGTTAAAGTTTGGGAACCACTGCACTAGATGCTAGAGCCCTGCAGTGGGACTGGGATCCCGCAGGATCCACACAATGCTCTACTAGATGCTTCCTGACCAATTAGGTATTTATGCAGAAGTCATCTATTCAATTCGGCTTTTGCAAAGGGTTGATGGTATTTCCTGGAATGGGGAATGGCTGGAAAGCCACATCTCTATAGCTAGCTGCTGGCAGAGGTCCTACCTGAATACTCTTGGTGTTTTGTGGTAATACTAATTACACTAGGGTGCCTACAGCCTTGGATAGGAACATTTATTATTTAAATCTAAATAAATAAATACAACAGCAATGTTGGTTTAACATTTCATTCACACTGACCATTGGCCCTCCGGTGGCAGTTAACACATAACGGTCTGACTGTTGTTGAATCACCAGAATTATATGCCACACACCTTACTCAACAGTGTCTACCCCATATGAGGGCCTCTTGTGAGGGCTACCACTCTCAAAAAAGTTTTACAACTTCAAAAAATACAAAAATAAACATAAAAGTACCCTGTGTTTATGTGGCAATGTGACCACCATAATTTATCAGTAAACCCAAACCACTTCCCTTCCCCATGCCAATGGACACTCACCAGTCCTGAATCTTACACAGAAAAAGATAACATAACAGCTATGTTGTCATTTATTCTATTTGAGTTCTTATACTGCTCCAATCAGCATTGTATCTAAGCTCCCAAAATAGCTCTGGAACACGGACAGACAAGAGGGAGTGATCCCTGGCATAAGGCAAGAGCAAAAAAGGACTCCCATCTCTGAGTGCTCCTATGGCTGCCATGACGACAGTCCTGAAGGTGGCCATGGGGGCAATCACTCTAGCAAGATTTACCCTTATAAGCAACTTTGACCTCATAATACTCAGAACTGAGCCCTCAGAAATGGTTTACTTTAAAGTGTATGTGTGGAGAACAGGAAGTTATTGTTAAGCTACCAGTACTTCTCATCTCTCTGGTTTCATGTAATGATATTATAAGGCAATAGGGCTGATTACAAGTACCTTCAAAGATTAAGTGAAAAGCAAGAGCATTAAATGTATTCATTGGCTAGCTCTAGAATAAAAAGTAGGGCTGTCGATTAACTGCAGTTAACTCACACGATTAACTCAAAAAAATTAATCGTCATTAATCGCACTGTTAAACAATAGAATACCAAATTTACTAAATATTTTGGATGTTTTTCTACATTTTCAAATATACTGATTTCCATTACAACACAGAATATAAAGTGTACAGTCCTGACTTTATATTATTTTTGATTACAAATATTTGCACTGTAAAAATGATAAACAAAAGAAACAGTATTTTTCACTTCACCTCATACAAGTGTTGCAGTGCAATCTCTTAATCGTGAAAGTGTAATTTACAAATGTAGATTTTTTTTTACATAACTGCACACAAAAACAATGTAAAACTTTAGAGCCAACAAGTTCACTCAGTCCTACCTCTTGTTCAGCCAATCGCTAAAACAAACAAATTTGTTTACTTTTACAGGAGATACTGCTGCCTACTTTTGATGACGCTCATGAAAAAAATAGTGCGTTAATTAAATTTGTGACTGAACTCCTTGGTGGAGAATTGTATGTCTCCGGTTCTGTTTTACCTGCATTCTGCCATATATTTCATGTTATAGCAGTCTTGGATGATGACCCAACACACACACTTTGTTTTAAGAACTATTTCACAGCAGATCTGACAAAATGCAAAGAAGGTACCAATGTGAGATTTCTAAAAATAGCTACAGCACTTGACCCACGGTTTAAGAATCTGAAGTGCCGTCCAAAATCTGAGAGGGACAAGGTATGGAGCATGCTTTCTGAAGTCTTAAGATGTGGAAACTACAGGACCCCCAACAACCAAAAGAGAAAATCAACCTTCTGCTGGTGGTATCTTACTCAGATGATGAAAATGAACATGCATCGGTCTGCTCTGTTTTGGATCGTTATCAAGCAGAACCTGTCATCAGCATAGACGCATGTCCTCTGGAATGTTGGTTGAAGCATGAAGGGACATATGAATCTTTAGCGCATATGATATGTAAATATCTTGGAACCCCGGCTACAGCAGTGCCATGCAAATAATGCCTGTTCTCACTTTCAGGTCACTTTGTAAACAAAAAGCAGGCAGCATTATCTCTTGCAAATTGTAACCAACCTTGTTTGTCTGTGCGATTGGCTGAAGTAGGACCGAGTGGACTTGTAGGCTCTAAAGTTTTACATCGATTGCACTACAGTACTTGTATTCGGTGAATTGAAAAATACTATTTCTTTTGATTTTTACAGTGCAAATATTTGTAATAAAAAATAAACAAAGTGAGCATTGTACATTAATACATTTGAAAATGTAGAAAACATCCAAAAATATTTAAATACATGGTATTCTATTATTGTTTAACAGCACAATTAATCATGCAATTAATTTTTTTAATCGCTTGACAGCCCCAATAAAAAGCTGTACTTACAGACTTGTGTCTCCTCTTTTTGTTTTTCTTCTTGTGTTTTTTTGACTTCTTGTAACTTCTCTCTAAAATACATGGAAAAGTAAGTAAGTATCAATAAAACATTAAGACCCAACATTATCATGACAAGGCTTGTTTTAACAGAGGAAAGGGGAAAATATCTTACCAGATTCTGCACTGGAAGAACGATCAGAAACTGATCTAGATTCTGAGCGTTGCCTCTTCTTCTTTGAATGGCTATCATCATCATCAGACTCTGAGCCCTTTAAACAGCACATTCTGAGTTCAATATTAACCTTGCAAGACAATATGTTGTAAATATAGCTTTCACATATTATTCTAAGAAGGGTCTTACCGAACGGGAGCGAGACCGTTTTCTGTGATGCTTTTTAGACTTTTTAGAATGTTTCTTATTCTTTGAATGATGATGTTGACACTCGTGCTGTGGTATAAAATAATCCAAACATTATAATTGTTTTAAAGAATCCGAAGCAAGTTGACCAATTTTTAGCACCAGTCCAAAAGAGACACTCATGTTCTCTGACATCAATTTGTTAAAACAATGTAACATCTGAAATCTTACTGTTTGTAACCTTTCTTAATATGCAATATTACTTTTTTTAAAAATTAAATTTAAAGAAACTGCCATTAATGCACCGTTAAAGCTGTAAAATCTAGCATTAAAAAAGGAGTCAGGAATCTCTTAGCATCACACTTTGAAGATGGATGGAAACAGCTTCAGTTTTCCATTATGCATGTTTAGTCTTGCATTTTTTAAACATTACTAATTTTAATGCCCTCCCCCCAAATTTGGCGAAGTATGTACTGCTCATTAAGACCTATTTTATGCCAAATTTGAAGTTTCAAAATTCTTGTTTTTAAAATCTCTTAAAAAAACAAAACACCAAATCAAATTTTAATAAAACAAGATGCAGTTTACATCAGCCTAATGAACCATCTGTAGCTTAAAGACAGATTGAGTTATAATCCCTTCAAAAATTCAAATTTGCTAAAAAAATTCATCTCTACATAGGTAAGAAAATTTTAGCCCAAAAGGTAACTATTTTAGAATGTGGTGTATGAAAAGGGAAGTTAGATGAAAACAGCTCAATCACAAATAAAAAAAATAAAACACATGAAAATAGCTTAACCATAATACACTTCACTACTTTCAGACTGAGGCTTTAATATTTGTGTCACAAAATAAGACAGTTCAGTACAGTTTTGGAAAGTTTTTCTTCTTACAAAAAAACTGCTACAAAAGTGCTACGAAAAAAAAAAAAAATTACCTCTAGTACGTGTATAAAGTCTTTAAAGATTCTTTTTCTTTCAGATTCTAGAGTGATGTCTTCAAATGCTGGTTCCTTAACAAATCTATCTCTGATCTATATGCAAAGGAATAACACAGAATGAAATACTACTACACAAAGACAGACACACGTGTAAGTTTAACAATGAAGTAAAACAAACATGATTTCATAAATGGAAAAACATATTTTACTACTACAGGGTGAATTACCCCTCACCCCAACAAGTTCATGTATACGTGTCCGACACTTCCAAATGTCCAAAGATTAAGATTGTCATATTCCGATAACTACCTATGTTTCTGCCATAAAGTTTAGATTCATTCTCATTTTTTTGGCTATAACTGAACATCTACAGACCAGTTAGTTTAACTTCTGTGCCAGGGAAGATAATGGAGCAAGTAATTAAGGAAATCATCTGCAAACACTTGGAAGGTGGTAAGGTGATAGGGAACAGCCAGCATGGATTTGTGAAGAACAAATCATGTCAAACTAATCTGATAGCTTTCTTTGATAGGATAACGAGCCTTGTGGATAAGGGTGAAGCGGTGGATGTGGTATACCTAGACTTTAGTAAGGCATTTGATACGGTCTCGCATGATATTCTTATCGATAAACTAGGCAAATACAAATTAGATGGGGCTACTATAAGGTGGGTGCATAACTGGCTGGATAACCGTACTCAGAGAGTTGTTATTAATGGTTCCCAATCCTGCTGGAAAGGCGTAACGAGTGGGGTTCCGCAGGGGTCTGTTTTGGGACCGGCTCTGTTCAATATCTTCATCAACGACTTAGATATTGGCATAGAAAGTACGCTTATTAAGTTTGCGGATGATACCAAACTGGGAGGGATTGCAACTACTTTGGAGGACAGGGTCATAATTCAAAATGATCTGGACAAATTGGAGAAATGGTCTGTGTTAAACAGGATGAAGTTTAATAAAGACAAATGCAAAGTGCTCCACTTAGGAAGGAAAAATCAATTTCACACATACAGAATGGGAAAAGACTGTCTAGGAAGGAGTACGGCAGAAAGGGATCTAGGGGTTATAGTGGACCACAAGCTAAATATGAGTCAACAGTGTGATGCTGTTGCAAAAAAAGCAAACATGATTCTGGGATGCATTAACAGGTGTGTTGTGAGCAAGACACGAGAAGTCATTCTTCCGCTCTACTCTGCTCTGGTTAGGCCTCAGCTGGAGTATTGTGTCCAGTTCTGGGCACCGCATTTTAAAAAAGATGTCGAGAAATTGGAAAGGGTCCAAAGAAGAGCAACAAGAATGATTAAAGGTCTTGAGAACATGACCTATGAAGGAAGGCTGAAAGAACTGGGTTTGTTTAGTTTGGAAAAGAGAAGACTGAGAGGGGACATGATAGCAGTTTTCAGGTATCTAAAAGGGTGTCATGAGGAGGAGGGAGAGAACTTGTTCACCTTAGCCTCTAAGGATAGAACCAGGAACAATGGGTTTAAACTGCAGCAAGGGAGGTCTAGGTTGGACATTAGGAAAAAGTTCCTAACTGTCAGGGTGGTTAAACACTGGAACAAATTGCCTAGGGAGGTTGTGGAATCTCCGTCTCTGGAGATATTTAAGAGTAGGTTAGATAAATGTCTATCAGGGATGGTCTAGACAGTATTTGGTCCTGCCATGCGGGCAGGGGACTGGACTCGATGACCTCTCGAGGTCCCTTCCAGTCCTATAATCTATGAATCTATGAATCTATGAATCTTTAACAGTTCACTTCTGCTATGCTTAAAATAAGTAGTGCTCTGTCATCACTTAAAACTTAAGCTCGTTCACTCACACACACACACACAAATAAATAGAAAGTAAGGTAAACACCTCCAATCAATCAATGCATTTTTCCTACATTTTCTTTCCAATCATTCTAAGTGTGTGAAACAGCAGCTCTCTTCTTTTAGCCGTGTCATTGTAGTCAACAATTTGACGAGCTATCTTTTGACACACCACTATTAGCATCCATGTATGCACTAAAAATTATCAGAAGTTGATTAAATAAAGTAACTGAATGCTAAATACAGCTTGGAGTGAATTTGTACAACTAATTCTCAGTTAAAGAGCATGCATTTTTGCATACAAGACCTGTCAAAATCTACTCTGTTGCTTGAGATGCACGAGGACAAAATTGTTGGAAATTTTTAGACAATTTTTGTGCTCCTATCAATGTATCAGGCCAAGTTCTATCACTGATCATGTGCATGCAGTTCACATTGGTTTCAAGGAAGCTGTCTCTTTAGCCAACATCTAAGACCAATTACTTTGGTATTTTGATTCAAAACATATTCTAAAATTGAAGAGCAATGAAACTTTAAATATGACCCAGAGTATATTCTTTGAAGACACTTTCCACGGCATTTATTACAAATTACATTTACAGCTTAGTTGTTACTTGTATATATTTGAGGAATTTTACTAACCACTTAATAATTAAAGACGTGTATATTAAAAATATGTGATGTGTGAGTTGAATGAGTATCTATGAACATGCTGTATTAAGATATTGGAGGAAAAGATACAAGAGGTCACCATTTGATCCAAAGTGGTTCACCCAACTGTACTCACACATCTCCTAAATTTTAACTTCAAAAAACTTTGGGCACTGTATAAATCGCTCAAATATTTTAATGTTTTTCATGACAATATATATATTTTTTTTTTATAAAAAAATTTTAGAGTATGAATACTACCCAGATAATAACTAATAGATGTGGGACTTTACCAGAATGCAACCTATGATGCAGAATAATTAGTTAAATAAAGAGCAAAGTGAACACCTGCTATTAAAACAGATCTACACAGAAGAACTTTCCTGCCAGAAATGTCTTATGAAAATGAAAAAGAACTACATAATGATCTGCAACTTTTTTGTATAAGTAACACCAACACTATAGGATTTTTAAGTACTTATGGTGAACTGCTTGCCTTTCACACCTCGGAACTATATTTTTAGAATAATCATTTTCTCAGTTAAAAATAGTACTGCAAAATAAATTAAATTATCTCAATTCAGTGGAAGTTCTTTTAAAAGATGGGACAGAACTATTTTCATGTGTGTAAGTTATACTGATAGGAATAACACTGAGCTGGAGCCTATGAGATACGACAGTTTATTCATAAAATATCTGCATGCAAACCACACCACTAACAAACAATATTTTTGAGAAGGTGAAAAGTGACAATACATACATCTTCCCAGACAGCATCCAATTCAATTGGGGGCGTAGCTTGTTTTAACATGCTCTTGAATGCAGACTCTTTCCGCTTCATTTTGCGAGCCTCTTCTTTCTCCCGCTCACGTTCACGGGCTTCTGCCTTTTCCAGCAACTACAGAAAGTAAGTCATGAAATCAGTCAAGTGACAGTAACATCCACATAAGTAATGAAGAGTGATAATTAAGTAGCATGTAGTTTTGCCTCAAGATATTTCAACGTTGGTATTTAACCATTTTGTTTGTGCCTATTTACATTATCTGCTCCATTAGTCAACCTTAAATTTTATATTTGTTCTTTTCTCAATGTCTCAAATGAAGTCCATGTCCGACACAATAGATAATGATTGTTACAACTTGCCAATATTGAATGCAAGTTCATTAGAAAGCACCAGCTTACAACTGCAAAGACATGGTTGAATCCCTACCCTACAGTTGTACTTTAGGATGAGTTCTTTAGATTTTGAACAAGAACTCTGCCTCTCCAATCTGAATTCTCAAAACTGGTAATATCAAGAAATACACCCTTAATCAGCAACATATTTTACACACTATATTTATTGAAGTACTCATAAAATATACCTAAAATGATGCAGAGAAAATAATATTTCAGTTTCTGAGGGCAAGTCTACTTTACTGCACTATATGTGCTGCTGTAGCATGTCTGGTGAAGACGCGCTACGCTGATGGGAGAGTGCTCTCCCGTTGGCACGATTACTCAATTTCAATGAGAGGCAGAAGCTATGTCAGTGGGAGAATGTCTTTTCAGACCCCTGAGTGATGTAATATACATCGACTTAAGAGGTAGTGTAGGCAAACCCTGATAAAACAAAATTTTTAAAATCAATTTTCTTAATATGAACATACGGGAATGTTAAAACTTACACTATTGAAAGCCAGTTTGATATTTCCAGCATCTAAAGTGGTAGCTCTTTTAGTTGAACTGATGACCGTAACAAAGTCTTCAAAAGTAGTATTCACTTCAACCAGAAATCCTTTATCCTGCAAGAGAGTTACCTCCTTGGCACCAGGTAGGTCAGGAACTCTCACGTTAGCGCTAATGCACACTGCATTAGCGCAACGTGAAATCCCAACTCCCAGAGTCAAAGAGTTACATTATTAGTTTAAAAAATTTGAATAATATATTGGTTCCTCTTATTAAGGAAAGCACATTTTCCCTCACCTTTAAGATGTCCTTTATTATCTTCTTTTCATCATGGTAACGTGCTTTCAAATCTTCAACATAAAACTTGAAAAGATCAAGTGCAGTTGATCCTAATGAAAAAACTAGAGAAGTCAAAAGCTAGCTCTAACCAAAGAGCTGCACTTTTTAAAAAATCAATTAGAAAATAAACATCACACTTCTATTTTGCCCCAAATCTATAGTCTCTGTACCTGTATCACTTTCTACATTGTTGGAAGAGGAAGTAGTCTTACCAGGCTGACCAAGCATGTTAGTAAATCTGATGTCAGAACTTATGGTTGGATACAACTCCATCCAGGAAGACATTGAATGTAACTGCCCATGTTCATGTAATTCATCCAAAAATAACTGCAAAATAGGATGGAATAAAAGTGTCCATTTTCACATATTTGAAAATGTGTTTTGCATACTTCATGTTATAGTGATTGAAAGAAATACTATTAAATTGAAACTAATCATTTGTTAAAACACAATTTAAAAAATAATTTCAGGCACAACACCTGCCCCGGCAGTCCCTTATCCCCTCTTCTGACATTCCAATTACATTTTCCTACTTATTAAAATGTGTCACTCCTTTCATTGCTATATGGGGAAATTGACTTACTACACAGGGGAATACGTAATTATCAGTATATTTTAGACAGGCCAAGAAAACCTAGTGCCCTTAGTTTAAAAAGACTGTATGAATGTGTCTGGAATATTTGAACGCTGTTAGATTTTAAAGTTTAAAAAGTTTCACCAACCTGAAAAGATTCTCTATTTTTACGTTGTCGTCGCCTTTCCCTAAGCAAACTCTTCTGTTTTTCTTCTTCCTCTTCTTTTTCCAAAGCCCTGATGTGTTCTTCAAAACAAATCAGTGCATCTTCTTTATCCATATCTAGAAAGAAGAAAAGATTTCCGACTGAGAAATTTCTTACCTGATAATTTTCTGTTAGCAGCTTCTCTCCTCATTCATCACTAAAGTCTAATAATCGGAGGGCATTATCCAGTGGTGACGAAAGATAGAAGCTACACAGAAGAATTGGTCTCATATTGAAGGATCCTAATCATTAACAAATACAGGACTTCCATAAAAAACACTGGGCTGAGGAGAATAGCACTTGTGCTATTGCCCACATTTCCAAAGACAGCCATGAAACAGGGAAGACTGCATAAGGGATATTTGTCAATATTTCAATAAATTCCCAGAACCATGATCTGTGAACAATACTGGACAACTGTAGTTGTAGCCATGTCGGTCACAGGATATGAGAGACACAAAGTGGGTGAGGTAATATCTTCTATTGGACCAACTTCTGTTGGTGAGAGAGACAGGCTTCCAAGCCACACAGAAGACCTAAAGAAGAGATCTGTGTGGCTCAAAAGCTTGTCTCTCTCACCAACAGAAGTTGGTCCAATAAAAGATATTACCTCACCCACTTTGTCTCTAATATGGGACCAATTCAGTCTTCACAGGGAGGCCAGGGTTTGCTTTGTCATGGACAGTAAATTACCTTCTTACACTTTACATTGTGTCTGCACTAGGAGCTGGAGAATGACGCCTAGACCGCACTTTCTAGAAAGACATACAAGACATGATCTCGCCCTGGTCTACTTGAGGGCAAGGTATAGGACATGGCTGCTATACTGAACACTATCTGAACATCAGGTGGATGCAAAACTGGCTGGAAAAACATTCTCAGAGAGTAGTTATCAGTGGTTCACAGTCATGCTAGAAGGGCATAATGAGTGGGGTTCCACAGGGTTCAGTTCGGAGTCCAGTTTGATTCAATATCTTCATCAATGATTTAGATAATAGTATAGCTAGTACACTTATAAAGTTTGCGGACAATAACAAGCTGGGAGGGGTTGCAAGTGCTTTGGAGGCTAGGATTAAAATTCAAAATGATCTGGACAAACTGGAAAAATAGTCTGAAATAAATAGGATGAAATTCAGTAAGGACAAATGCAAAGTACTCCAGTTAGGAAGGAACAATCCGTTGCACACCTACAAAATGTGAAAGACTGCCTAGGAAGGAGTATTGCGGAAAGGGTTCTGGGGGCCATAGTGGACCATAAACAAAGTGTAACATCGTTGCAAAAAAAGCGAACATCATTCTGGGATATATTAGCAGGATGTTGTAAGCAAGACAGGAGACGTAATTCTTCCGCTCTACTCCGTGCTGATTAGGTCTCAACTGGAGTATTGTGTCCAGTTCTGGATGCCTCATTTCAGGAAAAATTTGGACAAATTGGGGAAAGTCCAGAGAAGAGCAACAAAAATGATTAAAGGTCTAGAAAACATGACCTATGAGGGAAGATGGAAAAAACTAGGTTTGTTTAGTCTAGAAAAGAGAAGACAGAGGGGACATGATAACAGTTTTCAAGTACATAAAAGGTTGTTACAAGGCGGAGGGAGAAAAATTGTTCTTCTTAACCTCTGAGAATAGGACAAGAAGCAATGGGCTTAAATTGCAGCAAGGGAGGTTTAGGTTGGACATTAGGAAAAACTTCCCAACTGTCTGGGTGGTTAAGAACTGGAATAAATTGCCTAGGGAGGTTGTGGAATCTCCATCATTGGAGATTTTTAAGAGCAGGTTAGACAAACACCTGCAGGGATGGTCTAGATAATACTTAGACCTGCCACGAGTACAGGAGACCTGTCCTATGATTCTAGGATTTCACATAAGTTGCTGGCAGCTGGCATTATTTAGTAGTTGCTGAATTGGCAAAAAAAAAAAAAAAAAAAACTATTTATAATCACTAAACCAGTTCCACACCCTCTTCAAGACATTCCTACACGCCCCCGCCGCCCCTTACTCTGAAGTTCTTCATCCTCTGCAAATGTAGGATTGTCCATCAGATACTGTTGGGCCTCCGACCAAGTGGTAGAGTATGTTACATTAGCCATGTTATCCAATATGTTTTTCAAAGCCTCCCAATTCCTCTTTCGTAACTGCTTGGCTTGTTCCTAAAGTGAGTAGTCAGGGCAAAATAAATAAATAAATCAGTCATGCATTAATTTTCCTAAAGTACCACATCAGATAAGATCAAGTATCACCCTCTGATTATATACAAAGAAAATGACAAATTTTGGACACATAAACAGTAAATAATCTATATAGATTTTAAAATCACTTGACTCCATGGCCATACAACCTTGTCCATAATCTTACCACATTTAGAGCTGGCCAAAACTCAGTTTTCACAGGAAATTTCAGTATTTCAAAATTTGCCCTTTTTTCTGATTCAGTGATAGCAACAATGAAATTAGCAAGAATCATATCAATTTCAATCAACAGCTGCCTGGACTTCTAAGGTCCATGGCAGTGCCTCCGGGCTAGAGACGCCAGACCTTCCAGACTACTGATGATACAGTGGTGGCACTCTTCTTTAAGGTAGGGATGGATGCACACACACAAAATGTTATCTCAGGTTAGCTAATCTGCAACAGCTAACTCAGGTTAAAATAGCAGCGAAGATATAGCAATGCTGCTTTTAAAAATCATATTAGCAGCTCAAATTAAAGCCTATGGGGAATTTGAGATTGAATTTGACGAGTTAAAAGCCAAATCGCTATGTTTTCACTGCGATTTTAACTCGAGTTAGCTCATGTGGCCTAGCTTACTTGAGCTATGTAGACAGACCTTAAGGCAGAGGTCCCCAAACTGTGGGGCACACCCCTCTAGGGGAGCGTCGAGGAACATTCAGGAGGTGGGAAGGGAGCACCACCCAGCCCTGCTGTGGCCCCAGATCTGTTCTGGCCCTGCCCCCTGCCACATTGTGGCTCCACATCTGGCTGGGGCCTGGCTGGCAGCCCCCACAAAGGCCCAGCTACAGCTCCACTCCAAGCCCTGCCCCCTCTCTCAGCCCCTGGCCGCGACTCCATTCCCAGCCCGGAAGCAGAGCCACACCTGGCCATGGACCCAGCTGCTAACCCCCACCAGGGCCAGGCTGAAGCTCTATCCCTAGCCCCACTCCTGGCCCTATACCCACCCCCAGCCTTGGACCCCTTACCCCTTTTCACGCCGCTGCCGCCCCCCCCCCTCCAATCCACAGCCCCACTCCGGGGGGGGAGGGAGCACATGGGGGATAGGGGTAAGAGGGAGGCGCAACCCTCAAAAGTTTGGGGACCACTGTCCTAAGTGTATATTTACACAGCAGCTGGGCGGTGAATTCCCGGCTCAGGTTGAAGTACATTCGTTAGCTCTAATCAAGCGAACATGCTAAAAACAGCAGTGTGGACGTGACCGCACAAGCAACAGCTTGGTCTAGCTGCCTGAATACAATCCCACCTGATCACTGCGGTACATACTTGGGTGGCTAGCCTGAGCCACTGTGGCTATGTTGCTGTTCTTAGCATGCTACCTTAAGCAGAGTTAGTAAATGGGTATCTTGCAGCTGCTGTGTAGACACACTGTAAGAGTGTAAAGAACCAGTGCTGAACCATGGGGGAAGAGCTGCTTTGCAGAGCTCTATAACTCCAGGGTTAAGGTCTGTATGCTTGCAAAAAATTTATCAGGCTTTTTGCTGATTATATGTGATCAGAACCTACGTTTAGGGAAATTTCTATCTAAATTCTCCTTACATTTTTAAATTACATATGTTGTTCTTCAGTTTGTGTCTTAAAATGTTGTGCAGTGATAGTATGCACAGTTGAACAAGTGCTACATACTATATATATAAAATCAGATTTTTCAGCTATGTAAATGGAAACATGCAAACTTATACCAGCTGAGGTTCTGGCCCATAATTTGTTTCAATACATAGTACAGAGTATGATAAAGCACTTTTGAATAAAAGCCATTATATAAATTTATGCAATATCCACATTGAACAGATTATTCTTTGTGGGAAAATGAAGTTAATAGATTTGCAGTCAGCAAGCCTATTTCAGGGAAGTGATAATTACATACTGTACAATGAGAAACAGTTCTAAATGGGGTTTCCTAAGTCACTGGCAAGAGAAAAGTTAGACTCAAAACAACCTAGAAAATTCTTTACTTTCTTCAATAGGTTCAGATTAAATTGTTTTCTCTGAGATAAACCTTGAAAACTAAAAGAAAAATAATTACCTTTTCTTTTTTAGACAGAAAGAACAAGACATCTTCATAAATTTCAAGACGATCACGTTCTGATATTGCATTCCAGACCTCCATCTCACCAAACATTTGTTCAGCTTTTCTGTATATAGAAAAATCCACCAAAAAAAGATACACATATTCACTTATTGGCACATACTGATTTAAATGTAGTGGTGGTAGTATCTACACAAAGCTTCACATTTTGGCTGGAAACATTTAGGTAAAACTCTCTCTTTGGGTCAAGTTGTGCATATTACTTCAAACAGGTTTATTTACTTCCTACGATGGCTCCAAGATCTCTTTCCTGATTAGTTGTATAGTTGGGGTTATTTATTCCAACATGCATTACTTTACATTTAGCCACATTAAATTTCATTTGCCATTTTGTTGCCCAATCACTTAGTTTTGTGAGATCTTTTTGAAGTTCTTCACAGTCTGCTTTGGTCTTAATTATCTTGAGCAATTTAGTATCATCTGCAAACTTTGCCACCTCATGGTTTACTCCTTTCTCCAGATCATTTATGAACAAGTTGAATAGGATTGGTCCTAGGACTGACCCTTGGGGAACACCACCATTTACCCCTCTCCATTCTGAAAATTTACCATTTATTCCGATCCTTTGTTCCCTGTCTTTTAACCAGTTCTCAATTCATGAAAGGATCTTCCCTCTTATCCCATGACAACTTAATTTACGTTAGAACCTTCAGTGAGGGACCTTGTCAAAGGCTTTCTGGAAATCTAAGTACACTGTTCACTGGATCCCCCTTGTCCATATGTTTGTTGATCCCGTCAAAGAACTCTAATAGATTAGTAAGATACATTTTTGGGCAAAAGTCAACATGGTTTCTGTAAAGGGAAATTGTATGTTCTTCTCTGTCTGACAATTTTATTCTTTACTATTGTTTCAACTAATTTGCCCGGTATTGACGTTAGACTTCCCGGTCTGTAATTGCCGGGAACACCTCTAGAGCCCTTTTTAAATATTGGGGTGTGTGTGGGGGTGTTTGCTGTAAAATGATCTGGGACTAGTGGTAATGGCTTGGCCTGGATGACTCTGTTTGGGCATCCAGGTGCAGTCCTTAACACCTATGCTACATCACTCGCAATGGCTCCCAATTATTGACTTCCAGATAAAGTTAAACTGGTGCAACTTTGTGGTTGACACTTCCATTGATTAAGAGTGCCCCTGTTAAACAGATGTAAGCCATATTTAAAACAATATAAGAGAATAGCCAGACAGAAACGTTGCACTGTTTTAACTCAATTGATACAACACTGCACCTTTAGTTAAGCTACTGCAACTTTATATGCACACCAGGCCTTAGTCTGCTACAGCCTGGATTTGGTGACACTCAGAACTGAATACAAGAGTCACCTGTTTTACCAGTAGCAGTGTGTGGCAACACTGAAAGAAGCTAAAGTGTGGATGACTACTTAGCTGAGGTTTTTGGGGGGCAGGGGGTTGTATGGTAATATTGATTACAAGCCTAAAAGACTGACAGGCACAATATACAAATCCCAACTCAATTTAGAATCTTACTATTTTCTCTCACACACTCACACTCATACACCCCATTTTAATTCAATTTTAATTCATAATATACAGGAGGTCAGATTAGAGAATCCAAGGGTGCCTTCTAGCCTTAAAAATCTGTATTTTGGCTTCAAAGTTATCAGTATATGGGAATAAACAGGATGAGTACTGATCTCTTTTGATACTATGCTCCTGTGTAACTATGCAGCCAATAAGGTACACATTTTCACACTTAAACCAAATCCCACTATCTTCACAACTAGCAGAGCTAGAAACTATTTTGAACATACACACACTTAGAGTCTTCAGAACACAAAGTCCTGAAAAGTCTCCAAAATTTAAGACATCTATTTCTCTGATTTTAATTGTTCCTATTAACAAGCAGGGTGCAACAGAGTGAGGGGTGGTGGAGTTAGATTTTGTATTTTTATTCTTACAAGTCCTAGAGAAACAAACCAATGTAACACCCACACCACTGGAAGACATTCAAGTTTTTTAGTGGTCTACTAACTTGAATTTACTGCTCAAGCAAATATGTTCACCTAAGTAAAAAGTCAGAAGTAAAGAAAGCCTTTGGAATTGAAGTAAGTGTTTAATTAGAACAAGTTAATAGTGCGATAGGATTCAGCAATGATTTTGCTTTGCACTATAAAATGTTTTATAAAAATTGTACTTCACATTGATCCTGGGGCCAACTGTCTCATGTGAATACTAAACCAAGATTCACATATCAATCCATAAAGTCAACTGGAAAAGGAATACCAGCACACAGCTTTCTTTGCTGAAGAGAAGAATAAATTCATGTTCATAACTACCATCACAAAAAATACGAGACGAATTCATAGGCTAGAAAAAGAAGTTACCAGCAATGATTAGGATATGGGTACTATCAGGTAATAATGCTTAGTTGAAAATGCCACAGAAAATAATGCGAAAGTTTACCAGGTAAGGCTACCCCCTCAGAAGAGGTGAGTAGGAATAGTTTTCCACCCCTGCCTCCCTAAACTTGGTCTATTGGTTTCCGCTTTCGCATTTTAGAAAAAAGACCAGCACGGATTTTTTGCTTTGCCTACATGAATATTTACTTAAAGAAAAAAAATGCAAGTAAGCACTCTTACTGTTGCAAAAATACAAATGCACTGTGCACTTTATCTTCATGCAAAAACCATTAATCTCAGACAACATACAAATTAATAGAGTTCACCCTGTCCATAAAGCTGCTGTTTGAATTAGAACACTAAAAAAGAATAAATCATAAAGATTAAAAACATTAAGGGTGACAACAGGTTTCATGCTATGTTGTGATTCTCCACCAATACAATTTTATTGCAAATTTATATATTTTAATAATAGGTAGTTGTGACATCTAAGGCGCACCGTGTAGGAAAAGCAGCTTTATAAAACAAAGTTGATCTTAAGAAAAAATAAAGACAATGCTTTGGATTAGGCAAAAGGTTGGCTTTAAAAAAAAGAAGTATTTAGCCTTGTATCATGCCAAAATGGCTAAATCTCTGGATCTGACAGTACACCAGAAGAAGCAAATTCACAACCTGGGCCCCCTATACTGACAACCCTCTGCATCTCAGAATGCATGAGGTAAGCCTACAATTTACATTTTGAATTAAAGCTAAAGTTTATTGCTTTCATTGTTAAAAGGAACACTGTAAAGGCTAACGAACCAAAAATTAGCTCCATCTGAAAAAAAATTCATTAATCTTCCCTAAATCTTTCTCTGACAACTTAAAAGTTGTCTACAAAAACAAACTAACTGGGATTATAGAATCAATTCATTTGATGGGGAACAAACCTTACAAAAGATCTGTTTATAAGACAGCAGTTTGTCAGTGATTTACATATTATTTTAAAAATTAAATACTAAAATATTCTTCTGCAACAAACCAGCATAAAGAAAGTTGTCTGCAATCTTCTGCACTGAACTTACTGCTCATGAAACTTCATCATTTGTGGCATCAGGAATACCAGCAATGGTAACTGTGATCAAGAACTATTTTCAGATTAGTTTTACAATTTATACATGACAAAGAATTTTTCCCACTCTGAACTCTTACGGTTGTAGGTCAGAAAAATAACAGTTCTCTTTGGACAAAGCATTACAGAAATTAAAGAGTTATGTTTTTATACTGATAGTAGTAACATTAATTCTTACATGACACTGCCAAGTAATTAAAAAACAATGTAACTAACCTCAGTTTTATTCCTATTATATATTTCTTTCATTATTGTGAGAAAAGAATTGTAACTTGTCTGGCTCATTCCAGTTATCAGCCAGGTGATATGGGAAAGGCCACTAAGGGCATGTCTGCACCAAAGCTTACTGAGTGGCAAAATGGGGTATAAATCTACAGTGCTAACTCACGCCCTGCTCTAAGTGTCCGTGTGGACCCTACTGCTGTGCACTAAAAGTAAGCACTGCACGTCAATGTGCACTAGGGAACTTTTAGAACGCAGTAGCAGGGTCCGCATGGACAGTTACTGCGTGGCCTGCTGGAGTATTGCACAAGTGGTTGTGCAGACGTGCCCTAAGTATTCTACTGTTTTCTTGAACAAAAAATGAAATTTAACACAACAGCACCATACTAGGAAACAGAAAGATTAAAATGTAATTTATAGGAAAGATTGTGTTTATTTTTAAATAAAAATATGGCGTAACGTATTACCTTCGTTTCTAGATACTTGAACTCAAATACTATCAGCTCCACTTATGCACCATCATACTGTAGTTTAAAGACCTGGTCCTACAACAGATAATTAGGTCGGTATAACAACATCGCTCAGGATGCGAAAAATCCATTCCTGAACAACACAGCTAAACCAACCTAACCACCGGTGTAGACAGCAGTAGATCAATAGGAAAATTCTCCTGTTGACCTAGTTACCACCTCATGGGGAGGTGGATTACCTATGCTGACAGGAGAAGCGTAGGTAGTGTCTTCACTGTAGCGTTTTAAGTGCAGACAAGCCTTTAGATTTTTCAAAGACGAAACGTTATACAAAGGTTCATGTTCACCAGAGACCAAGCCAAGTAAATTTAAGGTTGAACTTGAAACGGTGATGGGTCACTGTGGTACATTAAGTTGATCTTACTTGTATCTCGTTGTAGATGTCATCTTTTCATGGTTTTCAAGGAAACGTTGAAAGGATTCTTTAGCTTCTTTGTATTTTGATCTTGCTTCTTCTTTTTCTTCTTTCTCCGTCTGGACTTTGTAAGCATTAAAGGCTTGCTTTTTTTCACTCAACTTTGCCAATGCACTGAACAGCAAGAAAAACAAGATTTTAAGTACACAAAATGGGAATTAGAAAATAAAAGTAATAATGCAAATTTATTTACATACAGAATAAAATACAAACACTAATGTTAATAGAAGTGTGGTGAAACAAAGCGAAGCCTACATTACAGAACTACATTAATACTCAGGCTATTGTATCTGCTTTCATGTCTTTAAATAAAGTCTATTAAGCCAAAGTAACTTTTCTTATAAAATACTACCAAATAGCCTCATAAGAGGTCTTACTTTCAGGCTGCATTTTGGACATTAAGTATAGAGCCAAATTTTCAAGTCTGTTCAGCACCCAACGAGAGCAATGAGCTCTTTTGAAAATATGGCCAAAAAAGTTCTCAGCATCTCCATTATAACAAACATAAACCCCTATTTCAGGGAAGATTTTTAAAAATGTGAAGACCATCTATCAGTTTAACTCTAGTTAGTACTGCTAATACATCTTTGCTTTAAGACCATGTACCATTCCATTGTTCATTGGTGAACATATTCAGCTCCCAAGGTATGTTGCTACTTTAATAAGAGGTCAGACTCAAAAAAAAGAAAATTGGCTTGGTGTAGGAACTGTCAGTATTTGATCAAATCCTATTTCAGTGCTCAAATATGACACTGATGAGGGCAAAGCATATATACATTATGTCTGTGACAAACAATGTAGATTAAAGAGAAGAGAGGAAGCAGTACCTGTATCTAGGATCATTAATGATCATTTTCATAGCTTGCTCCCATGAGGCATTGGATGGTACACGCTGTGAAGACATTAAATCAATAATGTAACCATTAGATTTGGTACCAACATACTATGGTGATACAGTTTCTTGGAAATACTGATAGACTAGATTGAAGTATTTCATTTGTGTAGTGAGGCACAGCAGACTTCTCACTGATGTTAACAGGAGAGCTGTATAAAGACAGACTATTCCCCCTTCATAATAACTATGTACAATATGTTAGTAAAATAAAGTGATGTTTTCATAAATCAGTCAGTGAGAGTGAGAGATACAGGGCACTTTTAGGATCATCACTATTTCTACCATTTGATTCTCTTTCAGGCACTCTTCTACTGCATTTGGACACTAGAGTGTTGGGCACACTACAGAAAACATCCATCAATAAATAGACTCAGAGGGAAATTGAGCATTAGATCATTCTTCTCTCACCATCCCTTCTACCTTTTGAACAATGGTAGGAAATTCAGAAAGCATGCCAAAGGACAATTGTATAGGGCTCCATATTTTTGATCCTGCAGTGAAGTAATAATACATTTATAACATTTACTGTAATTTCAAAAAGAATGTGGAATATAACAACAGTATTATGACTTCACAAAGGATGGATCATAAAAGAAAACCTGTCTAAAACACACACGGCTTTAGTAATTGTAGTAAGATGAAGGAAAAAGGAAATGGATTTTTGTTGACGATAAATGTATTTTAATGTGAAAGTCACTCTTGTTCCAACTGCGGTTAAACATAGTGACAGTTTTTGCCTTTGTCAGTCGGCATCTTTATAATTTTCTGCCATATCTTCATAGGGGAGTTAAAAATCATCAATTTCTAGATTTTGGACAAAATTATGAGTTTAAAATTGCATTATACTAGGGAAAAACATAGGAAGGAGAAGAGCTGTAAGCCCCCTGATTAACACAAATATTTTTAAAAAGCATAGGCAATATATAAATATATAAACAAGTACACTTCCTCTATAGCATTTTTCCCTCCTTTACTCCAATATGAAAGTCAACCTTTTTAAAAAAATAAATCAGTAATTTCTCAGGCAAATAATTCAGAAGAGTTTAAAGAGTAGTTGACTCAATTTAAAAAACCTTTTCTTTCAACAGTTCTTTAAATGCTTGCTTTGCTTCTTCTTTCGTATTCCATGTATATGTTTTTTTAACTGGCTGGGTGTCCTCTTCCTCTTTTTTGGGAGCAACACTAAGGATTAAAGACAAAATATTATATACGTTAGGTAAATACACCATTTTTCAGTTAAACCTAAAGAAGGGTCATTATCACTTTAAGAGATGTCCAATTAACAGACATTTATTGAGAAATATTTTTCAAATATATAGTTTAATAAGATGGAAATTAATACTTTATATAAAAATAATAATTTGCTAGTCTAAAATAAAATGATACACGTTATGGGGGGAAAACTGAGAAACAGATTATCTGAACAAGTCATTTTAAAAATACCTCTCTCTTTGCAATAGTGGTGCCACTATTACAATCAACTGCCTGCTCAAATTATCTCCCTTTTGATTTAAGTGAGAGGGAGAGAGAGGAAAATAGGGCATTAATTGTGAAAGAGTCTTGACTTTGCAATTACTCCTAATCTTGCCTAAAACTACTGACCTTCAAAGTACACTGCAAAACTTGTCTGTTTTTACAGGCTTTTGGTGAGGGATGGAAGGCATAGAGTAGTTGCAGTCAGTTGGGAAGGTGTGATACAAACTTTGGTGGCTTTATTTGATTTGGATTTTTTAGTTGTGGACAACAACCTATTCAGAGTGGGCTACATGTTTTTTCTTCGTTTTGTATTTTTAAAAATGTATATTCTAAATTACAGACAAGCACATGGGTGTTTCAGGATGATGCTGCCTGCTAAAATTCTCAAATACTTAAAGAGTCTAACTCACTATTCACAGAGTGGCAATCTGTATGCTGTATGTTTTAATATTGTTTATCTAACATTTCTTTATTTTTCTAAAATAAAATACAAAAAGTAATGGGTCCCAACAATCCCCAATTAAATTTGGCAAATAAATGAAGGACCTGAGAGAGATGTGAGGGGGCTTTTAAAAAATAATTTAAAATGCTTTCTTCCCTTGTGTTTTTTCTTAACCATTTCTCTCCACTAGCTTTGCTCCATTCTCCTTTTTTCTTTTGAAAAAAATCTGAACAAAAAATTTAGCCACCTCCAATGTAACTACAATCCCACAACTCTCAACACTAAAAAGCCTTAGATTAAGGAGCTGTATTCCAAGCCAAATTATTGGATTTTGCTTACTCCACTGAAGCCTCCTGTTTAGAAGTTTCCTCTACAGTGTTAGTGACAGCTTCTGCATTCTGCTCTTGTACAACAGGGGTGGCGATGGTTGTGGCAGCGGCGGTGGCAGTGGTGGTGGTAGTAGTAGTTTGCTGCACTTGTTCCTCAGCTGTTGTAGTTACTGTACTTTCATTTTCTACAACAGCAGCTACTGTAGAAGCTTCAGCCTCAGGAGCAGCCGTTACAGCAGGAATGGCAGTGGCTGCAGTAGTAGCCACGGCAGTTTCAACCTCACTGGTGGTGGTGGTGGCGGCGGCAGCAGTGACGGTATCTGTAATTTCTGTTGCAACAGCTGGAGCAGAAGATGTTGGAGTTGATTCTTCTGGTTTACTGCTGAATACATGAAATAAGAAAATTGAAATAAAAGTTTTATAGTCATGTAAGTTCAATTAACCTTAAAGGAAAATATTAAACTTTAAATACAGTTCTAAGAACATCACCAAGAGTTTTAGGCCTACCTTACGAAGTGTTATAAAGAACTAAAACAATTTCAAAACTGGGGAGTTTTTTTTTTTTTTTTTAGAACTGTACCACTTAACAGAAATACAGGGACAGAAGTTCAAATATTTTTAAATTAAAAGCACTTCTAAAATTAAATAATGAAAAAATACTTTGGTAATCAAGTATTAAAAACACTGTAGAGATTGAAAGCAAGCTAGAAGTTTATTTCAAGAGATCAGGGTTATTTCAGTTAAAGAAAAAAATAGTCACTGATACTACAAATTTAATAAAAAAAGTATTTTTAGAAACATACCTGTTTTCTTCAGCTTTAATCATTGCTATAGGGGCAAAAGAAGAAAATGTTTATTCAAAATGCAACTGTTCACAAGATGCTTATGTTTGGAAAAGAAAACTTACTGATATATATATTTATTTTAAGAAATTGGTCAGGTATACAAAAATAGATCAAGCTGTTCTTTTATTGTTGATATTTATGATGTTAGTATTCTTGTTTCAATAATTTAAAAGATAGGTTGATTTAAATGAAATTCTAGAAGCACCAAAACACAGAAAATCAGCCTTCTGGAACTACTACTTTTTCTTTTTTGTTCAAACTGAAGTAAATATTTTCAGTTTCATCAGGCAACAATGCTACTTTCAATACAGACAAATAGGGTTTACTCAACTGCATCTTTCCTTTTCAGTAATCTTGTTCTATCTAGTTTTTAAATACCAGTGCTGCTTCTCTAATCTTTGGAATTCCTCCGACCCTGACCCCCAACTCTCCCCATTTGTACTATTCTATTACCTTAGCTTCCTTAAAATTATTTTAACATTTGTAATTTTTTCACCTTTGAAGAATTTGATTTACCAAAAATACTGACCATACCCCATTCAAAGTAAACACCTAATGCAGCATTACACTCCACCAGAACAAACTATGATGTTACTTTTGTGGAACAGCAAGAAGAAATCCAAATGAGACCTAGATTTATATTCTTGTGTGTCATAATATGATCTTACATAAATAAAAGATGTTGGTGGTTTTCTCCCCCCAGCATCTCCCAGTCCCCAAAATTAAACAGAATCTCAAAATAAAGCTTTACGCACATGCACTTTGGAGGGATGCATAGTTTTGACTTTGATAAATTAGCTTTTCCCAACAATAATATGTTGAAGCAATGGTTGGCGGAGGCAGTGGGGAAACAGAATATCAATGCCGTTTACAAACACATCTTCATGCATAATTTTGATTTTCAAGTAAGATAGCTAACACCATTTTTATTTCAAATCCACTGAATAGGAGGACATTGAATTAAGTTTAATCTTTGAGACTTTGATCAATTTAAAATAAAGACAGACCAGTTCTGTTCAGTTATAATGTTATATTATTGGGGCAAAGCTCCAGAATCTCTTTTTTATTTCAGTCTATTTAATTTTTAATAGGAAGAACTATTCCTCCACTAAACTAACAGTCCTAAATGTAGAAATAACATTTACATTATACACAAACTGCTTAGTTTCCATTACTGTTACCTTCAAGATCTTCAAGCTCTTTGGGTTTTGCCCAGCGTGATTCTTTTGTTTGGGAATTGTAGTAATAAGGCTTTCCAGAGTCAGATTTGTACTCTTTCCAAGGGCATTTAGATAACAATTGCTAACAGAGAGCAAAAACGTTTGTTAAAAATCTTATTACGTTTCAAAACTATCCTAAAAACAACCCAAAAATAAGCCTAAAATCAACTTAAAATATATTGCAATGCATACAATGAAAATATTTCCTGAAGAAAAGCGGCAAAATGTAAACCTGATGTCACACTGTGATCTCTAAAGCACATCAATGAGTATCTTGAAGAATCCCAATTCAGTTATAGACAGTTATTTAGAATTAATAAAATTTGTTTTTTGGAGCGGGGGTGTTTACGGTTGTAAATTACATTGAAATAAAAATTCTAATGCATGTCTCCTGGACAGTACACTGAACTCATTTTAAGTCACTTGTTCCATATCTTTCAATTAACTTGGTTTACCTCAGCAGGTGTTTTGAGATCATCTGGCTTCTCCCATGTAGATTGTTTTGTTTCGGTATTATAATAATAAGTTCTTCCATCTGGTGATTTATGTTCAGTCCACATAGATTTCTAGGGAAAATAAAACAGACCACCAATAAAAAGCAATAAAATGTGATTATGAAATGCTATAAAAAACTCTAGAAAAGTTAAATACAAGTAGAAACTCATGAAACCTGTTTAGAAGGATCTTCATTTATAGAACTGTTGGTTGTGGTGGTTTGCTGGGCTGCGCAAACTATTTGATGTGTGATCTGAGGGGAAAAAATGAAGTGTACCGAGTTCTTTTATTTGTTTAAATTAAAAAAAAAAAAAAAATCAACATGTATTTTAAATATATCCAATAAGAATGTTTAAACACAGAACAGTAGCAAAAAAAAAAAAAAAACAAACCTAAAACTGATTCAGATCAACAAATTTTGTATTTACAGTAAATGATTTTAAAGTACAATGAAGAATCAAAAAGGAAAAAACTTACAATACTACTCCAAGATAGACAACGACTGACTGATATACATGCACACATATAGGATGTCTAGGTCACTTTTAAATGCAACTTAAGTTGATGACTGACTGAAAATCATTTCTATACGATGGCAGTTTAGTGTGCCACGTGAAATAAGTTCAAAGTTTCAAATTACTTCCTAGGTGACACCTATGTACATCACTAAGGACTGAAATTTACAATGACCCAAGACTGGGAATTGTTATATTAAGTTATGGACTGGTGCCACACTAATCCTGCTGAAAAGGCTGAATCCACTGGTATACAGACATTTGATTATAGCAGTGGTGGTCCTTGAGTAGGGTCCTACCAAATTCACGGTCCATGTTCGTCAATTCTACAGTCATAGGATTTTTAAAATAATAAATGTCATGATTTTAGCTATTTAAATCTGAAATTTCACAGGGTTGTAATTGTAGGGGTCCTGACGCAAAAAGGAGTTGTGTGTGTGGGGGGGGGGGGGGGGGGGGGCATCTCAAAGTTATTATAGGGGGTGTTGTGGTACTTCTA